>NC_133406.1:73445000-73622500 GCF_049350105.2 Macaca mulatta | reverse complement strand
CACCTGAGGCCACAAGGCAGGAATCTAAATGTCTCTAAGAAGGTGTCTGAAATATATGAACATTGTACACTAGTAATATCATTCTAAAAATTCACACTTTTAATTCTCATCTTATAACTAGGAAATAAAAAGTTATCAATAAGGAGAATCAGCAGGAACATTCAACTGAGTCTAGTTTTTGTTTTGTTTTGTTTTGTTTTGTTTTGTTTTGTTTTGTTTTTTGAGACGGAGTCTGGCTCTGCCGCCCAGGCTGGAGTGCAGTGGCCGCATCTCAGCTCACTGCAAGCTCCGCCTCCCGGGTTTACGCCATTCTCCTGCCTCAGCCTCCTGAGTAGCTGGGACTACAGGCGCCAGCCACATCGCCTGGCTAGTTTTTCGTATTTTTTTTTTTTTTAGTAGAGACGGGGTTTCAACGTGTTAGCTAGGAGGGTCTCGATCTCCTGACCTCGTAATCCGCCCGTCTCGGCCTCCCAAAGTGCTGGGATTACAGGCTTGAGCCACCGCTCCCGGCCTTGAGTCTAGTATTTAATGCTATATACTATTTAAATAGTATTAAGATAACATACTTGTCTTTCAGTATTATTGGCTCACATGTTCAGAACGATCTGAAGACTTTACCAAAGCAGACGTTCTCGTGATATAGCTTAGCTGGTAAACAGAGGTATATGACTGCTAAACAATGACTTCTCTTTGTAAAATATGAGATTTAAAAGTCAAAATTGCAAATAGAAAATATTTTATATGAAATAACAGAAGGATAGTCATTAATGCATTGGTTAAGAAATTAATTTAACTATTTATCATAGAGGGTTGTTCCAGGTATTAGGATGGATGACAGAAATTATCAACAATACTAACAACAGTAACAATAATAATTTCAGTTCTATTGACATTTACAGAACATCAGTACATGAGTGTACGTCTTTGTAAGTGCCTCTTTTAGGCAGTGGGGTCACAGAAGAGATCAAGATAAAGCCCCTAGCCTCATGGCAATTACATTTTAGACAGAATGCAAGCAAATAACTAGGGAATATACCTGGAAGTGATAAGGACTTGGGGGAGAAGAATAAATTGAGTGTAGAGAAGTACGGAATACCAGCTGATAGGGTGGAAGATAATACAAGGAGCAGAGTTGGTATTTCACCTTAGTGTTACTCATTTTGTGCAATGTGGTTTTTTTCTCCATACAATGCCACCTGTAAGAATTACAGTCCAACAGGGAAAGCAAGAGAGACAACACATACTTAGGCCAACTAGAAAATAAATTAAATGTAACATATTAGTAAGTACTAAAAGAGGCGATATGACTTGGCATAAATATGAGCCTTGAGAAAGGTAAATTGGAGAGCACAGCAGCATAGATGAAATAATATGCTTAAAATCTTATTTAATTACAAGAAAAATAAATATATAATGTAAAGAGTTGTGTCACCTGAAAAAGTGAAAGCCGTGCACTTTTATTTAATGTTTAATCACCTAAGAAAATTTATTTCATTTCATAAGGTTGGTAAAAATGCCCTACTAAGACCTAAAACAGTTCAATGAAACTATAGACTAATTTCATGTATGAATACAGATTCAAAACTTTTAAATAAAAGATTACCAAATTGAAGTAAGCAGTATATTAAAAGAATGATATACCAGGACAAATTGATTTGATTTTAAAAATGTGAGGATGGTTCAACATCAAAAAATCTATCAACATACTTCTTACATCAATCAATTAAAGTAGAAAGCCCATTTTTTTTTTAATCAATAGATGCAGAAAAAAGGCATGCAATTCAGAAGTCATTTCTAACAAAAAGTCAAAGTAAAATCAGATTAGGACCAAGGTACTTAAATGGGATAAAGTCAATGTATAAACTGCTGCACTGAAGCCTTAAATTGAGGACTGATAAGAAATTTTATGTATAAATAACTAAGTTGCATAACTATGATGCAGCAAAACAAAACAAAACAAAACTTCTTTTATGGTAATATCATGAGCCTCTAAACCCTGATGCCCCGTCTGCTTTTTCATAGGTAATGCGGAATAAAATAGAGTAACCCTGCAGCTGTCAGCTCCTCTTATACAGTAGGGTACTCACTCGGCTCAGGCTACTGAAGCCACCAGTCTTGGCAGGTGCGCCGCAAGGAACAGTGTCGCCCAGACCACAACCATGTGTAGCTTCCTTCCCTCTGCTATGTACACTTAGGGTCACTCATTTATGGGTTTGATAATGAACCAAAGTAAAAGGAGTTGAGTCTTAGTCATCATCCTCCTTGACTTTTAAAGATGGGCCAATATTTGATGTCTACCTAAAATAAACCACAGACAAAATGTATAAATATTTCACAGAAGGAATAATAATGAAAATATATTCATTGAGTTCATGTTATGTTCTAGAAATTGCTTTCATTTAATTCTTACTGCAACTGTGTCAGATAAATGCTATTGCTGTTCCCGTTTTACAGACAGGAAAACTGAGTATGAGGGATTAAGTAATCTGCATAAGATTACATAAGGAGTAAGAGTTGGAATTCACACCCAGGCAATAGGGTTCTAGAGCCCATGCTCTTCTCTACTTCGTCACACTGCAACAGGTGGAAAAAAAGTGCAATCTTCCTTGATGGAAGGACTTAATTCCCTAACAAGACAATCCTTCCAAAGTCAACATATAAACTGAGCATCCTTCAAATCAGAATGCCAATGTTTTTTGTTTGTTTTATTTCGAAGTGGATAAAATTCTCTTTATAAATGCTCTTATTCATAAAGTTCTTAAAAATAGTTTGATGAAGTTAAAGACGTAAGGAAGTTGCTCACTATGCTTTTAGATGTTAGTCTTTTCAAGCCTAAAGCCAATCAACTAACTTGCATGTCTAAGTTTCTGCTTAAAATGGGGAACTTTGAAGGTGCCATGATTTTTTAGAGAGACTTTTCAGGGATGTAAAACAGCTGCTAAAAGTCAATCGTTCCTTAAACACTTAACCAGCAATTTAGCTGTCCTATTTTCTGAAGACTTATAATAAAAGAACAGAAAAAAATGGACATATAAATCATTAAGAACCCCTCAAATAAAAGAAATCATCATGATAGGAAAGCCATCTCTGAAGTAAACATTTTATTTCCAGTGCAAAACTATAATTCTATTTAAAAGTTTTAACGTAATACTATTGTTTTAGAGAACACATTTCTTGCTTATTCAGGCCAATAACACGTTCTTTTGTCTGAATTTTTAGGGATGCGACAATATTTCTTAATCTTTCTTATATGCAATGAATATACAAAAGGTCAGGAAATTAAACAAACTGAAAGTTTTAATCTCATATATTTTGACCACACATATGATAATAAATGTGGTCTTAAGCATAGAAAAGAATAGAATACAATATTTAGTTAACTGGCTCCTTAAAATTCTTGGACACAGGCCGGGCATGGTGGTTCATGCCTGTAATCCCAGTATTCTTTTGGAGGCCAAGGTGGGTGGATTACCTGAGGTCAGGAGTTCGAGACCAGCCTGGCCAACATGGCAAAACTCCATCTCTACTAAAACTACAAAAATTGGCCAGGCATGGTAGCATGCACCTGTACTCCCAGCTGCTCAGGGGGCTGAAGCAAGAGAATCGTTTGAACCCAGGAGGCGGAGGTTGCAGTGGGCCAAGATCGCCCTGCTGCACTCCAGCCTGGGTGACAGAGTGAGACACTGTCTTAAAAAAAAAAAAAAAAAAAGTCTTGGACACATTGATTGATTGATTCATTGAGACGGAGTTTCACTCTTGTTGCCCAGGCTGGAGTTCAATGGTGCAATCTCTGCTCAGTGCAGCTTCTGCCTCCTTGGTTCAAGCAATTCTCCTACCACAGCCTCCCTCCTGAGTAGCTGGGATTACAGGCACCTGCCACCACACCCAGGTGATTTTTGATATTTTTAGTAGAGGCAGGGTCGCATCATGTTGGCCAGGTGGGTCTCTAACTCCTGGCCTCAGGTGATCCACCTGCTTCGGCCTCCCAAAGTGCTGGGATTCCAAGCATGAGCCACCACACCCAGCCAACACGTTCATTTTTAATAATGGCTCCAGGGTATTTTCAGGAGGGTGATCAAATTAGATACCATCTCTGTTGGCCTACTGACTATAATAACGATATCCTTCTCCATATTGTTATAAGAGATTGTTTTATACAGTTCTAGAAATTTTCTATAGAATTAGATTCATTTCTTCTAACTCACTGCTGTCAAAAAGATATATTTTTCTAAGTTTGTAACTTTTTTAAAAAAATAGGTTTTAGATGGAAACATTTATAGTAGAAAAATAGGGGTTTTTTTTAGATCTTGAAATGTTTATCTGCAGAGTTATTATACCAAATCTCTTAATCTCTGCTGGTAGATATCTTATTCAAGTTTTATCTTCTGAACGCTCTTTCTCAGTCTCAATACCAAGTTCCAAATCAATTCGCTGTTAGCTCAACTACTAACACAGACTATCTCCTAAGTATTAATTCTATTTTTTAATATATATTCTTTAAGTTCTAGAGTACATGTGCACAACGTGCAGGTTTGTTACATATGTATACATGTGCCATGTTGGTGTGCTGCAGCCACTAACTCATCATTTACATTAGGTGTATCTCCTAATGTTATCCCTCCCCCCTCCTCCCACCCCACGACTGGCCCCAGTGTGTGATGTTCCCCTTCCTGTGTCTAAGTGTTCTCATTGTTCAGTTCCCACCTATGAGTGAGAACATGCGGTGTTTGGTTTTTTGTCTTTGCGATAGTTTGCTGAGAATGATGGTTTGCAGCTTCATCCATGTCCCTACAAAGGACATGAACTCATCCTTTTTTATGGCTGCATAGTATTCCACAGTGTATATGTGCCACATTTTCTTAATCCAGTCTATCATTGATGGACATTTGGGTTGGTTCCAAGTCTTCGCTATTGTGAATAGTGCCGCAGTAAACATACGGGTGCATGTATCTTTATAGCAGCATGATTTATAATCCTTTGGGTATATACCCAGTAATGGGATAGCTGGGTCAAATGGTATTTCTAGTTCTAGATCCTTGAGGAATCGTCACACTGTCTTCCACAATGGTTGAACTAGTTTACAGTCCCATCAACAGTGTAAAAGTGTTACTATTTCTCCACATCCTCTCCAGCACCTGTTGTTTCCTGACTTTTTAATGATTGCCATTCTAACTGGTGTGAGATGGTATCTCATTGTGGTTTTGATTTGCATTTCTCTGATGGCCAGTAATGATGAGCATTTTTCATGTGTATGTTGGCTGCATAAATGTCTTCTTTTGAGAAGTGTCTGTTCACATCCTTTGCCCACTTTTTGATGGGGTTGTTTGATTTTTTCTTGTAAATTTGTTTGAGTTCTTTGTAGAGTCTGGATATTAGCCCTTTGTCAGATGGGTAGATTGTTAAAATTTTCTCCCATTCTGTAGGTTGCCTATTCACTGTGATGGTAGTTTCTTTTGCTGTGCAGAAGCTCTTTAGTTTAATTAGATCCCAAAACAGAGATATAAACCAATGGAACAGAACAGAGCCCTCAGAAATAATATCACACATCTACAACCATCTGATCTTTGACAAACCTGACAAAAACAAGAAATGGGGAAAGGATTCCCTATTTAATAAATGGTGCTGGAAAAACTGGCTAGCCACATATAGAAAGCTGAAACTGGATCCCTTCCTTACACCTTTAGCAAAACTTAATTCAAGATGGATTAAAGACTTAAATGTTAGACCTAAAACCATAAAAACCCTGGAAGAAAACCTAGGCAATACCATTCAGGACATAGGCATGGGCAGAGACTAAGTATTAATTCTTTAAAGTGTTGTCAAGCTCTGACCTGAACTCTCAAAGTATTCTGGTCTAAGAGGCAAGAAAAGCCGTGTTCTTCAGATTAATCAGGTTGAATTTAGCTCTGATAGCTCTTATTTTTTCATTTATGTTACAAATACCAGGAAGCCCTCTGAGTTTGAGTTTGACCTTGACTCATTTTTCAGGTCCACAGACAGCATTGCACCTCCAAAACAACTAGAGTCCTATGTCTCTTCTACAACCTTTGCTTGTTTTAGGGTGTTTTTAAAAATACTCCCCACATCCAGGCAAATCCTCTATGTTTACAAGGACCACATCTGAAACTTCTCTTCATCCCAGCCTCTCTTCTTAGAACTCTCCAAAAAGTTTTTTGTGGCACAAGTATACATATGTAACAAACCTGCACGTTATGCATATGTACCCTAGAACTTAAAGTATAATAATAATAATAAATAAAAAAAAGACTAACAATGATTTCATGCCCTGCAGTATAATTTGGTAGATACTGGCCCATTGTTAATTATAAATTACCAAATTAATCATCAAGCAATTGCCCAGCTAACATGCGGTGAGAGCCCTTTTTGTCACCAATTATTAGTAAGAACACTCTAAAAATCTCAGGTCATAGTCCTCCTGGATGAAACCTTTTCCCCTTGATTTAAGATAGAAAATTATGGTCAGTCCTTCTCCATTTTAATTTTTATATTGCTCCTCTTTGATTTTTTTTTAGAGTTACGAATGTACATATAAATATGTCACCTTGTAGAAATCTGTCTCTTAAGGTTTCAAAATAACTGTATTTAGGGAAAAAATATAATCTAACAAACTATGACTACAATTACTAACTGAACTCCACCTCTGCGCACATGGTACTAAGTGGATGTACAATTTATCCCTGCTATGAAGAAGCTTACGGACTGGGACATGAGATATATATCCTGGCATTTATATAAGGTGCGCTAGAAGGTACCAATAAAAGAGATGAAACAGGATAACATGTAAATAAATGATTTTTGTCATGGCCTGTGCACATTTTTTCGGATCTCTTTCCCCATAAGAACATGAGTGTGTTACCACTATGCTCCTGTACAGTTTAGCGAGAAAAGAAAATAAACTTCAGACATTCTAGAATTCCATTACAAAATGCTGTTCTTTCTTCTGTTTCTCAAGTCCACGTTTTAGCTAAGCACAAACATCTTTGGCTTCCCCTTTTTAAAAGCTTTCTATACATTTTCTTATCTCTGAGAAGAGGATGTGCTGTTAATGCTTTAATTGCTTAGTTATATATTAGTAAGATTCATGGACTTAATTTCACATCTTCAGAAAATATGAATAATGATTTCTCTTTCCCTTCCTCCAAGAAAAAGTGACTTATTTAGCAGGCACACTAACAGTGCAAAGAAATGAGTTCCGATGTTTCATTTAATTGAGTTATAAACATGAAAACTATCAAATCCTATGCAACCCTATTGAAGCATGTGGATGTGTGAATTTTCTCCATGTGTTTGCTCTGTGTCCTTCAGAACACCCACGGTGGCGGTGAATCACTGAGGTGTGTATCAGTCTGACAGTCGTAGAAAGTGGCAAGACTGAAAGCCAAACCCAGGAAACAGCATTTCATTTAGCTCCTGGAGTACTGCTAATTGATCTCAAACCCTTCATTACTGTCTAGTCCTAAGGACTCAGGAGAATGCAGGCATTTAGAAAATGACTTAACTGAAAACAAAATTCTAGGCCTTGTGAACTTCAATTGCTCTATTCCTGTATTATTACACTGATTCTAAGTTTATCTTTCATTTCAGGTCACTTGGAAACCCCCACTCATCCAGAACGGAGACCTACTTAGCTATGAGATTCGCATGCCTGACCCTCACATCACTATAACCAATGTCACTTCCGCAGTGTTAAGTCAGAAAGTTACTCATCTGATTCCTTTCACTAATTATTCTGTCACCATTGTTGCTTGCTCAGGGGGTAATGGGTACCTTGGAGGGTGCACAGAGAGTTTACCTACCTATGTTACCACTCACCCCACCGTACCTCAGAATGTTGGCCCATTGTCTGTGATTCCACTAAGTGAATCATATGTTGTGATTTCTTGGCAACCACCATCCAAGCCAAATGGACCTAATTTGAGGTAAGAGAAGGTGACTATGATTTTTATTTTGCTATGGTCCTTATCTCTCCAAGAACTGGGGAAGTGAAGGAGACTTTTATTTCTGTATGAACACAGAACTAATTTGGCATTGAATATCCACTGACTCATAACTTTCACACACTATCATACTGCACACTTCAACTTACTATGGAAACATCAAAGTCTATCAAAGTAGAAATATAATCATCATATTTGAAGAGCTAAAGACCCTTGAAACCACAATCACCATTCTCTAAGGATTCGCTACATAATCTGTCACTTCATTTTCAACATATACTTTTATTATATGTTAGGCAAACCTGACGTATGTTCTATATGATACATTTGCACAAATGTACCTCAAAATTCTAAGGTGAACACAGTAATTCTTTGGCACATTATTAGCATATAGAAACTTGTGAGGAGTGTGGTCAGTGATCCAGATAAGATAAAAGAAAAGAGCTGTGAGTCAGAAATTGTTTCGCAACAACCCAAACTTCATACTTGGCCGAGAATACAAAGTTGATAATATTATCATTGTTTATAAAGTATTGATAGTCATAGGAAACCATTAACTTGATAAGCTTTGTGTATTCTACTTTGTGTAAAACTGGCAATAAAGATTTGGCAAATCTAACATAGAAGAAATCTAAAATGCTATCATTCTGGCAGATAATAGTAAAATGTGAATGCAACTGATTGTTCAAAATATTAAATATATGGGATTTTTTCCAGAAAAAAAAATTTATCCGAAACAAAACCACATAACTATAAACTTAAGATGTTGTTCTTTATGCTTGCACACATGTATCACAAGCACATGCCACAAAACAGCCTGAGTTTTGGTAATCTCAATATTAGTTGAGATAATCCTGATGTTCCTGCTTGTCTTTTGCTTTAGATATGAGCTTCTGAGACGTAAAATCCAGCAACCACTTGCATCAAATCCCCCAGAAGATTTAAATCGGTGGCACAATATTTATTCAGGAACTCAGTGGTTTTATGAAGATAAGGGTCTTAGCAGGTGAGATTACAAAAACTATAAAAACAAATGCTGGCATTTAGTTCTGGGCATGTTGAATAGTTCAAAGTATCTTAGTGTCTTCATTGTGTGAGCGTGTTATCAGTTATGCAATAAAACATGTTTGGTTATTATCTGTGGCATTAATCATCCAACTGTAACAGTCAGCATGTTTAATGTTTTCCATCTTAACTGCATGCTTAAAATAAGCCTTTTGAAGTTGAACTTGTAGATGTTCACGCCTTAACCTATTGCCTTTGTCACAGCTTTATCTAGACATAAAACATAATGGAAAAATTTGGAAATATTGAACACATACAAAATGGAGGGAATTCCTGGCCATTTGTCGAATGCTTGCTATTTCTAGAAATGACTTGTAAATGAATTATAATGACTTATAATTGATTATAAGTTATTGATCCAGTCTACAAAAAATATTTAGTGAGCAGGATTGGGACTTGAAAGAATTCAATCTAGAGTTCAAAGACATTAAGTTAGGGCTAGTAGGTGATGTTAGAAAAGGGTGCTACATGGTAGGGTTAGGAGGTCTGGGCTCTGCTTTATCCTGTGCTAGAGAACTGGCTTTGTGATGTTAGGCCACAAAGCTTCACTTCTTAAAAATCACTTAACTTCTCTGGGCTTCATTTTTGTTGTCTATAAAATGAGGTGATTTTATAAAATTAAATGACTTCTAAATCAGAGAAGCAATGTGA
The DNA here is from genome assembly GCF_049350105.2 of Macaca mulatta. NCBI lineage: Eukaryota > Metazoa > Chordata > Mammalia > Primates > Cercopithecidae > Macaca > Macaca mulatta. The sequence goes on along the minus strand of NC_133406.1, from coordinate 73,612,826 downwards.
TTAAATTTCCAAAAACATGAATGTTATTTTATGAAAACTCCTCGATCATATGTTTCAGTAACTTTTCTATGTGTGTCATTATTTTTCTAGACCCACCACTGGGTAGCTGTAGTCTGAACCCTGTTTACCACTCTAGCCTTGTCTCCCATCCCTTCCTTACCAAGGCCTCTACATTCCAGCCACATTTGCATTGCATTCAGTACCTCCAACATACAACACTTGCTTCTTCAGCTTTTCCCCATAGTTGGCTTTTCCTGTTGCCTGACTAGATCATTTGCCATGTCTTTGCCTAGAGGTTTCTTCCTCTAGGAGGCCTTTTCTGCCAACCCTCTTGCTGGTCTGATTCAGCTCCTCTGTAATACTTCCACAGGACATCCCCTAACATATCACTATTGCCATTGTAGCGTACTGGCCTGACTGCTTGTCTGAACACCACGTTATATTATCAGATCTACCATAAGGCAGGGGTGCAGTCCTCGTGACTCTGTCTTCAGTTCCTAGCATGGTGTCTGGCACATAGCAGTACATAGTGCCCTGCACCTGAATGCTTCAAGGCAAAACAGTTTAGCTCAATCAAGAATTACTTTACTTCTCTGCACCTTAGGAATGTTAGCTGTAGTGTTGTGTCTCTGGGGAATGGCAAAACTAAGGAAAAGTCTCCTGTCCTCTTAAAAAGTTGTCATGGGAAAACATTCTAGTTCTTTTAAGATTCTCAGAGAGAGGCATAGCATAAACCTGATCAAGCCACAGAATGAACTATATGAAACTGTCACTTTTATAGGCGAAGATTGGTCAATTACTAGCAGATCCATGTTGCTCATCCTAAATTACCATGGTCAGTATACTATTCTCAACTACTTTAGATTCATTATTTACTCGATTTGGCATCCCTATATGATTTTCACTTCAGTAGAAGAAATTCATTTATTTTGCCTATTTGTGCTTACTATGTGCTGAGGCACTGTGATAAGGAACGAAAGATAAATACATTTTAGCCCTTGCCCTCAAACAACTGACAATCTAGTGGAGGCACCCTTTCCGCTGCCCTCCATAGAGAGCGTGATATATGTTAATTGCTGTCAGAGTTATCTACAGAGTCACCAATTCTACCTAAAGAAGTCATTTCAAATAGTAGCTTCCTGTGATCTGTGAACTCTAAGTGCTTAAATGTAACTATTTCCAAAAGTAAATAGAACTTGACTATTTAACATTACTGAATCTGAGTTTTAGCAATGAGATACTCAGCCAAAATGAAGAGAAAGTCTCCAAAAGTTAATTTTGTTTCTTTACGCAAGAAATGAAAACTTATTAAATAATTAGGACCAAGGCCATAAAGTGAGTTATGAATTTTTAGTGATTCCTCTAAGGATTCTTAATGCGAGGTTAAAATCTAAGATTTCAGGAAAAAATAAGGTGAATTTCCACAACTTAAATTGAAACATGAATGGACATAAACACACCCATGACAGCTGCTTCTAGAAGGGAAGTGTGCTGATAAAAAAATTGTGTTGAAGAGATATTTTGACTAGATTCATAATGCCAAATGTCATTTTTTTCTGGTCGTACTTGCAAAGATTGTTTTTATTTATTCGAATAACAGCTACAACTTACATACAGCTTGTAGAAAAAAGAAAAGCATTTCTTCTTAACATTCAGAGTAAGTGGTGTGAGTCTTTATGAGAATCTCTTTTTCTAGCCCTCTACCCTTTATAAGTCCATGAAAAGTTAGGAGTGCCTTTAGCCCAAGGGGGAGTGTCTTGCAAATATGAGAGAAAACCAAAACTTGGTCCCCTGGTGGGGGTGATATTTTTCTGTTTAAAGGAAGTGATCTTGTTTGATCAGATGGTGCCACTGGCCACCCTGGCAACATCTGGGGCTCCTTGTTCCTGCTGGTCTGCTAGTGGTCGCTCAAATTGCAGACGGGGATGAAGCTGAGTATTCGTCACGTGTTGGTTCACATCTGTGTCACAGTTTCTTCATGGCCCTTCCTTTGCCTACATTTGTTTTGCTGATTTATTTGTTTGGGCAGGTATGTTTTCTTGGGTTTTTCATTGAATTCTAATATCTTTGGGAGGATTATGTAATTTCCTGTTCTCCCCAGATTCCACCATCCCGATTTCCTTCTTAACATCTGCATAAATAAAAGGAGCACTGAAGTGTTTCTTACCATCTTGACTTGAATATCACCATAGTTACATTTGGAATCAGCTTTTAAATGGCACTTCTCCTGATATAAAAAGTAAAATTAAGATTCACTAGACATCTTTTTATGAATATATTTGTGACAGTAAATATAAGTTGAAGCCAATTTCCTAGTTCAAGTGGTCTATTTTGGCTAAGTATGTGTTTATAATGTACAGAAAAGCACCAATTTAATTTAAAGCATCATATTTGGAAATTCAGATCATTCTAGTAGTTATTTTTTCTTTTATATCTACATGTACAAAACAGTCTCAAGCCAATTATCCAGATAATTTAATTCTAACAAAAATACTTTTTGCTCTTATGGTTATCTTGCATAAGGAGTAAATTTGTCTAAATTGCACAGCTAGTTGCCTCATTATTGAATTTTGCTCTGCCTGTGTAGACACGAACTCCGTATAACTACAGGTTTATACTGCTTGTCAGTTTTTAACTTTTCTTCCTTAATAATTCCTTGCAAAGTGACCAAGTTATGGTTGTTGGGGGAACTATAACTTTGGGTTTCCTGACATTTTCATCACTTGGAAAATCTGGTGAACGTGCTGTTATCACCTGGAGCTGCTGATGTGAGTCAGGCAGAGTTTAACAAGAGGGCGGCGACCTCCTTCATTTTAAGCATCAATCTACCCTTACAATTTTCAGCACCTAACAACACTGCCTTCTCCTGAGTGATCAGATAAAGCTGCTAAGAATACAATGAGCATATTCTCCTTTTCATTGTGGATTTAAAGAAGAACAAGTTATAAGAAAGAATAGGGTTATTTCACTATTATAGAGAAAATATTGACTTGCAGGCTGTAATTTAGATTTGTAAATTAGTTTTCATTAAGTTTATGAAGGAAGGCATGTTCTAATTGCTATTCCTTTTAATTATTTATAAATTTCTCAGAGTATTTTTTTTTTTTTACAATGACTATTTGGATGGAGACCTCTATGTGATTCCTCAAGAATCCACTAATTGTATTACATTTAAATTAAAACATTCAAAATTAACACATTTTCATTTTATTTTTCAAAGAAGGGTAAGACTTGTTTAAGATGTAAATGCTTAAGCTAAACATATCATAAATTCTAAGTTTAAATCTTATCGACATATATTTTCATATATATTTTTAAACCTACTAAAATAAAGATATTTCGAGTCCTAAAAGAGGATACCATTTCTGTGGGGATAATTTTCAAAAGAATATAACTTTTTTTTCTCTCCTTTGTAATAAGATTAAATGTGTATAGATGGCATCTTTATCTTTGCTAGTATGAAAGACTGGATCAGTTCCATGACATGTGTTTCTATAATATAAATAATTTCGGGTTGTAGCTATTAAGTAAAGAAGTTAACTTTGTACATAGAAAGGGCAAGTGAAAGGAAGGCTTCTCCTATGACTACCAAGATGAGGTAGATGCTATTAGTTTCTTCCTTAATAGGTAAATGTGAATAAAAATTGGGTCTAGGAATGAAAGCCAACTTAAGTCAATGCTGATATGCCATCTCATAGCCATGTACTCAATTCAAAATGAGTAAACATGTATTTCACATTCAAATTAAATTGGTCACAGTGTTTTTTCCCGTTGGATTTTTTTCAATGCTTTACATTCCCCTCACGATGTCCTTTTCTGTGTTATCACATTAAGTGTTACCTCATTGTATTAGCCCATTTTGCATTGCTATAAAAGAATACCTGAGACTGGATAATTTATAAAGAAAAATTTACTTGGCTCACGGTTCTGCAGGCTGTACAAGAAGCCTGGTGCCAGTGTCTTCCTCCGGTGAAGGCTTCAGGGAGCTTTTACCCATGGTGGAAGGTGAAGAGGGAGCAGGTATGTCACATGGCAAGAGAGGGAGCAAGAGGGCGATGAGAGGAGTGCCATGCTCTTAAACAACCAGCTCTCCCCTGAGCTAATAGTGTGAGCGCTCACTCATTACCGCAGCGATGGCAGCAAGCCATTCATAAGTGATTCACCCCCATGACCCAGACACATCTCACTAGGGCGCACATCCAACATTGGTGATCACATTTCAACATAAGATTTGGAGGGGACAAATATCCAAACTATATCACTCATGAAAACTGAGCTGCTAAATCCAGAAGGATGTGTTTTGTCATAGGAGGTTTTTTCCCCTAGTGTTTTCTTAGAATTAAAAGGAAAAACTACTTTCATTGTCTGTGTTTCTTTCTCATGTTGATGACAAAGTAGAACAAAGATGGAAATTATTGCAAAATTGTCTGAGGTCTGATAATTCTGGTAGTGTAGGTATCGATAGCTACAGAAACATAACAGCTTCAACTTTCACTCACAATCTAAAATGTCTCACTTTATAGAACTATTCAAGCATGATAAACATTACTCTTCAATTTTTGAAGCAAAGATCTTCAATACTATTTTTAGAATCAACAAAAAGATGTTTTAAAGTGTCTACCATCAACTGAAAATTTTAATAGCTATAGACTTAAGCAATGGAAACAGTATTGCGTTTTTCTTTGTTTGCTATTCCCACAAAAGATTTGAAGACGTAAGGAACAGTATGCTTTATGAGGTTTCTCAAATCCACCATCACACAAGTATGCTTGTGTGATGGTGTACTCAAGCATACTTTGGGTTGTGGCAGAGATGAGGAAGAGTTAGTGGAAGAAGTAACTAAATAGCCTGCATTTTCAGAAGCTTGATTTATATTGGTGACAATATTGACACATGAATTCTGTTAGGACATCAATAAAGCTGACACATTTTTAATTCTGATGAAAATAACCCCAGGCATTCTGCAGCTGCCCTGAATAATTTTATTGGTTTCCCCAAACATATCAGACCCTTCCAAGGTACAAGTCTTCACATATTTTGCCCTGGACAGATGTCTTCAGTGGACAAAATACCACTTCTTATCAAAACCTGCCCCAAATGTTACCTCCTCCGTGAAGACTTCCCAGATGGATATGGTTAAATTAGATGCTTCATCTGATGCGTGTTCAAAGAAAAAAGAATAAGTGAATAAATACTTTAGATGTTCTCATTTAAAAACATATTTCTGTAAAATTTTGTATATACTATGGCTCTAGGTGGACAGATAACAATTTTATTATTTTTAACATCTGGCATATTGGTAATATCCAATAAATATTAAATGAATGAGCAAAAGAATGAACGAAGTGATGTATTAAATATGAAAAAGCAATATAATTTGTTTTCAAAATATTTTTAAAAGGAGCACTTTGCTAAATTTCAGCAGAGATATTTTTCTATTGGACAGGTAGGTTTTTATCTCACTAACCTAACAAATTATATAAGTGACCTGAAATCTTTGAGACTGCGTGCTTAAATAACTATGAAACATCTATTCATTCATTTATAAAATTATCTATTCAGTAAATAAACAAATTAAAACTGCATCATTTAAACATAATCTGGTTTTCTAATTCATTGGAGTAATGACACCTGAACCTTAAAATGAATATTGTTCCACAAGTAAGATTTTAACACATATTACTTTTTATGAGGAAAAATACCATAGTCATGTCTATACCATAATAAAGTTTATAATTTGCTGTCTGGGGAGTGGCAGAGGGAGAAACCGGAGCATGGTCTCAAGCAAATGAGGGAAAACTATTGTAATAGTCCAAGTATTCCTAAATGGACCCACAAACAGTTGATTTTACTAGCTACATCATAGACTCAGTATAAGTATTCACTTACTTTGAATACTTACATTGCAAAAACTTTTTCCTACAGAGTTTGAAATGGACATTTTTCAAGACACGCCTAGAGAACACAGTTTGTATTTAGAGAAGAAATCGGTTGATACACATAAGTTTTGTCATGAGTATATGATGTTAACTGATCTAGCATTTTTGCTTTAAAATGTATTATTTTATCATTTGTTAAATGGAATGTCTCATTTAATATCAACAATCAACACATAAGTCCATTTGAAAAATGATATACATAGAGTGAATGGAAAACCACTTCAAGCTAACTAATACATTCTTTCTTGATATGAAGTGGTGAAATGTGAATCAATATATATATATGTAGACAAGTCATAGGTATATATTCTTACTAAATACAGACTGGAATTCAGACGAAATGAAAACAGTATATTTCAGCGTTTAAGAGAATTCAAGATCTTGTTTCCTCGGCCGGGCGCGGTGGCTCACGCCTGTAATCCCAGCAGTTTGGGAGGCCAAGGCGGGTAGATTACAAGGTCAGGAGATGGAGACCATCCTGGCTAACACGATGAAACCCCGTCTCTACCCAAAAAAAAAAAAAAAAAAAAAAAAAAAAATAGCTGGGCGTGATGGCGGGCGCCTGTAGCCCCAGCTACTCGGGAGGCTGAGGCAGGAGAATGGTGTGAACCCGGGAGGCGGAGCTTGCAGTGAGCTGAGATCCGGCCACTGCACTCCAGCCTGGGGGACAGAGCGAGACTCTGTCTCAAAAAAAAAAAAAAAAAAAAAAAACTTGTTTCCTTAAAATTTAACTTAACAATGGAAGTTAAAGAAAGTACAAAAGACCAATTTTTGTATGGCATCAAGTGAAATATCTACTCATTTCCCAATTAATTTTTTTTTTAATGTGGAAATAGTGGAATATTGGAAATGAAGAAACCCTATGTCCAGCTAACCCTGTTAACTAGTTGTGAAAACGTGTGCAAATCCACTTGCTTTCTCAGGGTCTCAGGTTTTTTTGTTTAATCTGTAAGATGTAGCAGACACTTTGTTATTTGAAGCAGATAAACTCTAAAGCCATCTCTTACTGTAAAATTTTAGAACCTCCTTCAAAACAGGCATCGCAATTTTATGTATCTATGTGACCTGAGTTTTGTAGATGTAAATTGTATATTTTGCCACACTTAAATTACGGTGAAATCTCTTAAAGTATTGTAAGAACTAAAGCCCTATAGAATTTATTTACAATCAACCCTTTTAGTGCCACTTGATATTGTTAATTCCACATGTAGAAAAGAACCAGAGACATGGTATCACTTTAAATCCATAAAGATTATTAATTGTATAATAACAAAGACATGTGGAAGAAAAATTTACATATTATAGGAGAGGAGACTAGGTATCCAGACTCTAGCTACGTTTCTTTTAAGTCATTTTATGAAGTAAAATATAAGTATTTTACACAGGGAGAGAGCTAATGAAGCCAAGGTCGCTGGTTCAATTCCCTTGTGAGCCATTAGCTTCATTTCATTCCATTGTCATAGGCTTGCTACCCTCTTAACCCCAACTCACCATCCTTCATATTCATACTATTGGTTGCAAAGGAAATTTGGCCAGACTGTTTGAATGTGCAAGAAAAAATCTATTCCCTCTGCTAGAAAAATAATACAAAGGTCAAGCCCTAGTGATATGACATCATCCAAGTATGGACAGAACAGATTATCATTATAATTGTTATTATTACTATTATTATTATCATCACTATTATGTTGGCAGTTTAGCATTATGGTTAAAAGAGCAAGCTCTGAAATCAGACTGCCTATATTTGAATCTTAGTCCTCTTACTTATTATCTCAATGACTTGGACGAGTTATTTATCTCTTCGAGCCTTGTTTTTCTTATTTTCAAAATAGGTATTATAAATGGCACCTTATAGAGTTTTGTGAGGAATGAATGGGTTAATATCTATAGAAAATGCCTGACAGCTATTAAGTAATTATTATTATTTTTTAGTTGTCTGGATCAGCATATGTATTCATTTTCCAGGGCTGCAGTAACAAAATACCACATCCTGGGTGACTTTAAACAACAGAAATGTATTCTCTCACAGGTCTGGATATAAGAAGTTGCAAACCAGTTTGTCCTCTGGGCCAGACTCCCTTCCAGAACTCTATAGAAGAACCTTTTCTTGCCTCTTCTAACTTCTGGTAGCCCTAGGAAATCCTTGACTTGTGACAGCATAACTCCAATTTCTGTTTCTGTTTTTACATGGCCGTGACCTCCCTGTGTGTATCCATGTGTCTATACAATTTCCCTCTCTTTTTTCTTCCAAAGACATCATCTTTGAATTTATGGTCCTCCCTAATCCAGTGTGACCTCATCTTAACTTGATTACATCTGCAAAAACCCTAGCTCCCGATAAGGTCACGTTCACAGGGACCAGGGGTTTGGACTTGAAAATATCTTTTTGTAGTATACAGTTCAACCCACTGCAGCAGACAAAGCAGAAATAAAAGAGGTAATAAACACCTGAGAAGAGATGGTAAAGCATCAGGTGTAGAAAATCTGATGCAAGCACTTACTTGGGAGAAATAGATAAATAGCCTCAAAAAGTCACTAAGTTTTACCTGTAATTACAATAAAGCAACACCCTTCAATGTGGCTCAGGCAGAAACCTGCAAACATATCTTTGGGCTATGAGTAAGAAACAGGATGAGTCAAGCAGATTTCTTCTACCTAGGTGGGAGCGAAATGCTCTGAGGATCCTGAGACAATTTTGGTCAAACTATTTAGCACAATCCTGCAAGTGGCATCTACCCACCCACACCCCACCACCTTTGCATCATCACAGCAAAGATTGTGACATACTGAGACAAATACTATGGGCCTTGCATTAGAGATGAGGTATCCTTGATCATCTAATAAACCCAAATTAGGTAATGATCTGAGGCCAGTGTTTGCTCATCCAGGACAGGATGCCTCTGGGATGGTCGTGTGTTGCACTACATATTTAAGCAAGTATCTCAATCTAAGCTATTGTCCACTCATAGCCCAACTGTGTCTGTTTATAGCATTTTCTTAAACAGGCAGTTCTGCACCAAACAAAGGAAGCCTGATGGTCTTCTGCCCAAAACTGGTTTAAAAAAAATGGTGGCTTTACTCTATCATCAATTTAATAAATTACTTGGAAAGTCTTCCTCATATCACATCATCATGTCAGTTTTTGCCTTCTGCAAAGTAAGATTCAGTTTCCACTGTATTGACTCAAGTAAATATGTTCACACTATGGCAAAATACAGCTCACTGTAGCAGAACTCTCAGCGGGAGAATGTTGTACACTTTGGTCACAGTTACAATTTAATTTAGGGGTTTATCTGTCTGCAATGAGATTATGGGAAGGAAGCATAGGTATAGGAAGAAAATGGTGATGAGGGATTCTGATATTTGAAAATGGATGAGTTTCCAAAAAGAAGAGCATAAAACTCTCTGGATCAAATTCAGATAGAAAGCTGGCAGGTTGCCTGATTTGTAATTGCATCTTGAATTGAGCTGTAATCCTCACCACTTCTGAAAACAATAAGAAAAAGAAAATGATAAACCACATTTGTTTTCAATAGCAATATTTATTCAGCATTCCTAACAAACTATTTCCCTGATGCTTTGGTTAAGACTGGCAAGTCACAAAGTTAATGATATGTGTTGTGTAAGAAGGGAAAATAAAATAATGTATTTTGTAGGGAGGAAAAGAAAACAGTATTTTGTGGAGGGATGGAAGGAAATCCTGTATTTTGTAAAGAAAAAGGAAATTATTTGTTTGAATTTTTGTTAAGTAGAAATTTATCCACTTTTTATTTTAACAAAACAACATTTTAGGTTTACAACCTATGAATATATGCTCTTCGTACACAACAGTGTGGGTTTTACACCGAGCCAAGAAGTGACCGTGACGACGTTAGCTGGTCTTCCAGAGAGAGGAGCCAGTCTCACTGCGAGTGTCCTTAACCACACAGCCATCGACGTGAGGTGGGCTAAACCAAGTAAGTAAGCTTCTCATACCTATGTTAACACTTTGCGGGTTTTCAAAAGCGTATTCTTTCTTTACTATGACCCTCCCCCATGTACACATCATTTTGATAGTGAAGTGTTACCGCTAAATTTTTACCAATCACAGATTGACAGGGCTAAGTCATTGAAAACTTTAAAAGGGCCATTTTTATTAGTACCCAAATAAATTAAAAATGGACACATTAAAACTAAAATCCTGAGGCCCCTTTGCCATTCTTGAGAGGCAAACTCTCTCCTACTTTGACATTCTTCTTGGACCTCCTGCTCTCCCTCTGTCGTTTCCTTTGCATGAACTATGTAATTTCTATCCTACCAGTCAGTCGTGACAGACATGTCCATGTATTAATTAGATACAGTGTGCTATTGTTCACCTTCCTTCAGAGAGCGCTGCCCTAATATCTTGTAACTCACTGCTCATTAGCAAGAACCATTTAATTGGATTGCAATAATGGAACAGATTCTTCCCAGTGGATCATCTTCAGACTGGCTACGGACAGAATTCCAGCTTGATCCAGTAAAAGAAAGCCTAGGCATCACCACTGGATCCACTTGAATAATGCAGGGTCGACCCTGGACCTGCTGGGTACACTTTTTTAATAGGCATTTGGAGGAGTTCACAGAGTGATCTAATCTGTTCCTACAACTTTAGAAACCACAATAACTGAAATTTTACAGTTACTTGGTCAGTAGGTCATATTAACATGTTAATTTGTTGTGATCTGTTAATTTGTGATGATCCCTTATGACAAGCAGAAAAAAAAACCCTGAATCTACCATGAGAATATGTATTATATCATTCTTACAGGTATAACTTGAGATCTGGCAAGCAGTTTAATCAAAATTTATTAGAATAATACCAAATATTGAGAAATATCTGATCAGGAAAGACCCAGTTAACACATTGTATTTATGAAAGAACGCTCTGCTCACTGGGGCAATCATCTATTGGTGATATAAAAAGACAAAAAGTCACTACTATTTGGGTAATATAACCAAATGATTTTGATTCAGCCTTGAGTTTGGTTACAGCTTAAGAAGAGAGATGCTCCATTTAGGATACCTGAGTGATATCAATTGTGAATTAAAGCCAGAATGGAGGATATCAATTGTAGATTAAATTAGTAGGTTACGTTTATCTGTGTTTCCACAAAATAATCCATTTTCACATAAACAAAAAAACTATCATTCTCGGGTTTTTATAAGGCTGCAGATATCTAATGATCTGTGACACTTGCATTGGGATCTCTTAAACCATTTTTAATGGAATAATATAAGTTAATTGATGCTTATGGTTACCCTCTGAAACACGTCTGGGAAAAATACAAAGTTTTTTATTTGGGGATGTGTTTTAAGGTATATTTCCATTCATCTCCCTCTTCTCTCTACTCCACCTCACTAACTGATTCGTCTTAAAAGCCTACTCATGAAGGTAGGCTCTCCCCCCTCATCTGACATTTGAATACTTCTGTTAAGATCCGGCTGGTGAATTTCCACCAATATAGGTCTTTATGTTATAATTGCATTCCTGAAGTAAGCGTGCTTATAAAAACTGACAAACCTAATAGATCTGAAGCAGCTCACTGAAGTTTCATTACCTTGGTAATCTGAACCTCTGACCTTCGGGATGTAGGTAATGCAATCTGCTGTTATTTCCATTCATACCTTGGAAATTTTTCAGATAACTATTTGTGAGCACAAAGGTTAACTCTCAGAAGAGGGTCAGTCTTGTGAAAGCTTGTTGCATTATCATTTTCTTCTTTTGTGCAACTTGCTATCTTAAGTAAATTAACTAGTCAATCCTCTGTGAAAGGTCGCCTATTTTTTGCAATTTTAATTTTAAATTGTTGTCTTGATTGGATAGGAAAAACATGGCATACAGTCTAATACACTCAAAGGCAACAAACTATAGATTGAAAATATTTTGCAGTGGAAAATCATGTTTTAAATTTATAAATATTTGCTTATTAAAAATTACCTTCCAAAAAATACATATATATTTTTAAAAGCATGGTCTTTCTCTATTATGACCCTCCCCATGTACACATCATTTTGGTAACAAAATGTTTTCGGTAAATTTTTATCAATCACAGATTGACATGCATAAGTTACTAAAAGCTTTTGAAGGGCCAGTTTTGAACATTAGTATCACATACCTGATATGTGAGATAAAAGCATCCTTGTGTTACTTCAGTTCATTTTTGAAAGGCAGATGTCGCGAATTGGCAACACAGAGGCCATATTTCCTTCCTCCTCCAGTTTCCAGACACTGTTTTGCCTACAATATTTGAAAAAATAATATTTGCAATTATTTAAAATTATACATAAAGATGATTTGGGAATTCACTTGACAAGTCAAATGATGGGGTGAAACAATACCCACATTTCTGGAAGGAAATTATCAGCTGGAACTGGCTGCCCTTTTAGAGAGATCATGCCCTAAAAATCTGACCCAGTCCCCATTTTCCTGGTCCCAATAGACAGGAGGTGTTTATCCCTGCTTTATAGGATAATACAAAATATTTTGCCCTAAATAAAATACATCAAAGATAAATTATATTGTAATTTTAAAAAATCACAGGTTTTGTAGGAAGAAAAATACCTCACTTAAATTATTTATACAATCCTCAGAGAAGCACAATGAGATAGAAACTTGCCCTTAGTAACTTATCAAACATTATAGATAGTAAGTACCAGTTCCCAAACTCAAATTTAGGACTCACGCATCAAATTTTCTATTTCTTATGCATTTAGGCTTAACAGTCACTAGCACTTTAACAAGAAGGATTTAATAGGATCCTTTTCATTTTGACTGCTCAGTCTAAAATAGAAGGTAAAATAAGAAAATGCCCACCAAAGGGAGTACAGTGGAGAGACAGTGCCTCCTCTGAAGCTGATTCACTAAGGAAGTCAGTGGTGGCCAGAAAAGAGCAGTAAAACACTGTAGGGAGTGAGAGGGCAATGCTTTTTAGAAGAGGAAATGAAAAATCATCCAAATATTGTCCACTTTACTGTCTGTCAAGAGCTCACCCCAACCTTCAGATGTTCATATCTTGTACCATATAATCCTCCTGGTCTTGCTCTCTCCTTCCTCTTTTTTCCATCTTCCCTCTTTCTCTATTTCCTTTTTAAAAATGTTTTTGTAGAGACGTGTTCTCCTTATGTTGCTTAGGCTAGCCTCGAACTAATGGGCTCAAGTGATCCTCCCTCCTTGGCCTCCCAAAGTGCTGGAATTACAGCCATAAGTGACCATGCCCAGCCATTTGTCTATTTATCTTCCTCTACCTTCTCTCTCTCTCTTTCTTCCTACTTTCCTTCCTTCCTTACAGATACATTTATCACTTTCTGTGTCCTGAGCACTCAGTGAACTCTCTGGAAAATTCATAAGGTATGAGGGCATCATCATTAAGAGAGCAAGTTTAAAACCACAGAAAAAGCATTTGTCTCATCCTGATCTCTTAATCAGAAACTACGGGGTTTGATAGCTAGAAGAATATCTGACTTTGCCTGAATTTATCTGATTAAAGTGGCAATATCTGTAACTAATTCCGAATCTCATCTCTTCTAAAAAGCACCTACCATTGTTGCCTCATCTTGTTCCTCTGTTCTCTTGTTCCTCACTTTAATTATCAAATAGAAGAGACCACATCTGACTTTTCCATTGTCTTCCTTCTCAGTCACTTGTGCACCTGTTGTAATCTGTCTCTCTTCTCTTGTACTCTACATGGTTTTAGTTATCACATAATGACCCATTTCAAAACTCTCTTCTCGGTGCCATCCTACTGTCTTCCTCTTGTATCCAGCACTGTGAATGATCCCTTACCGACTATTTCTTTTAGTCGGTAATGATCCCTTACCGACTAATTCTTTCCCAATAATCATTACTCCCCTCTTCTCACTAACTACTTCTTCTCATCCCTGAATAAAGATGTTTCTCAAAGTTCTTTCCTGAGTCTTCCTGTCATACTCCTATTCTCTTGTTGGTGATTCCATCTATACTCAGTGTTTCAAATTCTTCTAATTACAAAAATGACAACAGCCAACACTGTATGCAGTAATCCCAGCACTTTGGGAGGCCGAGACGGGCGGATCACGAGGTCACAAGATCAAGACCATCCTGGCTAACACGGTGAAACCCCGTCTCTACTAAAAAATACCAAAAACTAGCCGGGCGAGGTGGCGGGCGCCTGTAGTCCCAGCTACTCCGGAGGCTGAGGCAGGAGAATGGCGTGAACCCGGGAGGCGGAGCTTGCAGTGAGCCAAGATCGCGCCACTGCACTCCAGCCTGGGCAGCAGAGCAAGACTCCGTCTCAAAAAATAATAATAATAATAATAATTTCAAAATAGGCTTTGGGATCAGGGATACTTAAATTTGAATCCCAGTTCCAGTATGTTTTGGCACTATGACCTAGAACTTAACCTGAGTTCCAGTTTTCTAATCTGAAATATGAGGATAATAAGAATAACTGCCCTAAAATATATTAAGGGCTAAATGAAATAATATATGTTTAACAATTTGTAATCACCTAGTATTTGTATAAAGCATTATTCTATTTCTAAAATGTGCATGGTCCTTTCCATAACATTTTATAAAATGTATAAAAGGGGAAGTCATGTCTAGTAAAAGCTTGGAAGTTGATTTTGCAAGGCTATTCAGATAAAAGCATTTCTACAGTGAGTTGAAGATGTATAAAGAATATATATTATTTTATAATTACTTGACTTGGCTAAAAGATAGAAATTTAAAAATCTAGTTAAAATGTTGAAAACTTAGGCTGGGCACTGTGGCTCATGCCTGTAATCCCAGCACTTTGGGAGGCCGAGGGGTGCAGATCATGAGGTCAGGAGATCAAGACCATCCTGGCCAACGTGGTGAAACCCCGTCTCTACTAAAAATACAAAAAGTAGCTGGGAGTGGTGGTACATGCCTGTAGTCCCAGCTACTAGGGAGGCTGAGGCAGGAGAATCGCTTGTACCCAGGAGGTGGAAGTTGCAGTGAGCTGAGATGGTGCCACTGCACTCCAGCCTGGCAATAGAGTGAGACTCTGTCTCAAAAAAAAAAAAAAAGTGAAAGCTACTAATTATTGCATGGCATCCATTCTCCCCTTTTTCTTTTAGTGGTAGCCTTGTCCCTTATCTAGAAACTGCATTTACTAACCTCCCTTGCAATTAGTCATGGCCAGGTGAAATACCAGTGGAATGTGTTTGCGTCGATAGAAAGTGAAAGACAATGTGCGTCTTTTTGGGTGTTTTATTAGCCAGGAAACATTGTGTGTGTGCCTACTTGTTCTATTTAGCCCTTCCCCTGGACTGGAATGTGGACATGATCATGTTCTTAGTTTCAGCTATGCAGTCGTGTACAACACCCAAAGAGATCCAAAATACACATAAGAGAAAAAGACCCTGGGTAGTTAAGTGACCACATGGAGCACAGTCTGTTTCAATCACTTTGAAGCTATTACATGAGATACAAATTAACATGGATTTTATTTAAGCTATTGTATTTTGGAGATTTTAGGTTTCACCAGTTTCACTAACTAACTCATTCCCTGTTTGCCCATATCAATTTACTTTAAAAGTAGAAATTAGCTATCCTGTTTTTGTAACTAAATATAAAATGATGAATAATTAATACATCTATTATACTATCTCCTTTAAATACAGTTTTCTCTGGCAGGCCCCTGATAGAAGCTGGAACACTATGAGAGCCTAAAGGAGCTCTGGAGTTTCCAAAGTGCAGGTGTTTTGTTTTGACAGATGCGTAAACTAGAGAGAATACAAGAGATATGTTGCTCAGAAAACTAAGGAGGCTGACTCGAAGGATTATTACCCAAGAAGATAATCTTTCCACTTCATGTCAGCAGTAGTACCCTCAGGCAGAGTAAAGAATTTTCTCGAGAAGCAGTTTTGATAAGCTCAAATTTTCTAAGAACTATTTAGTTGGTGACACAGAGCCCTGCACCATAGAACTTGGAAAATTGATCTCTAATTTGGATAATCTGTGAGCAAGATCAAGCCTTCCATCATAAAATCAGCTTAACAAGGTCCCTCCAGGTTTTTACATTTGAGCAAAATTACCTTCCAAAATGAGCCTGCTAATGTGAGATGTCTGAAGAATTTAGTCCTAGACAAATAAATTAAGAGATCTAATAAATGACATGATTTACTATAATTGATCTGAATCAGTACCACAAACTTTTTTGTAAAGTGTCATATAATGTTAGACTTTGAAGCCCATAGTGTCTCTGTCTTAACTCAAATTTGCCACTGGAGCACATAAACAGCAATAAAGTGATTCTGATTTTTAAATAAGCATGGCCGTGTGCCCATAAAACTTTATTTTGGACATTGAGATTTGATTTTCATATATTAGGTTGGCACAAAAGTAATTGTGGTTTTTGCCATTGAAGTAATGGCGAAAACCACAACTACTTTGCACCAACCTAATAATATTCACGTCATGAAGTACTTTTTTTTCTTATGATTTTTCCCCCAACCAAATAAATGTAGAAACCATTTTTACCTTTCAAGTGGTGGGCCATACTAAGCCAAAGGCCAGAGTTAGTTCATGTACCATAGTTTGCTGAAAAAAATATCTAGAAGACATGAGTGACATTGATAATCGTCTTAGTCTGTGTTGCTATAACAGAATACCTGAGGCTGCGAAATTAATGAGGAAAAGAGTTTTGCTTAGCTCATGATTCTGCAGATTGCACAAGAAGCATGACTGTAGTATTTACTTGGTTTCTGGTGAGGGCTTTTGTCATGCATCAAAACATAACAAAGAAGATCAAAAGGTGAGTGAACGTGTGCAAAGATGCAAAATACGAGGGATGCCCTGGCTTTCTAAAAACCCACTCTTAAGGGAATTACTTCATTTCCTCAAAAACTAACCCAGCCTTTCCAGAGCAAGACACCAAGCCATTCATGAGAATCTGGCCCCATGAACCAAACACCTCCAACTAGGCCTCATCATCCAAAACTAGTGCATTGGGGTTCACATGAGGTTTGGTAGTGATATAAACCCTGATCCCCCTTTGCTGGGAACCATGGCAATAATTTAAGGCCATGTAAGAAGCATAATCTAATTGCTGTTGCAGGATAACTTTCAACTAGCCCCTCTGTTATGGACTAAAGCCCTAATTCTCAGTGTAGCTGTGTTTGGAGATGGGGCCTCTAAAGAAATACAGTCATCCCTTAGTATATGCAGGGGATTGGTTCCAGGACTGCCTGCTGAGTATACCAAAGCTGTGCATACTCAAGTCCAGCAATCAGCTGTGCAGAATCCATGTATATGAAAAGTTGGCCCTCTACACGGGTTTTGCATGGGAGAATATTATTATTATTATTATTATTATTATTATTATTATTATTTTTGGAGATCGAGTCTCACTCTGTCACCCAGGCTGGAGTGCAGTGGTCTGATCTCGGCTCACTGCAACCTCTGCCTCCTGGGTTCAAGCAATTCTCCTGCCTCAGCCTCCCAAGTAGCTGGCACTACAGGCACGTGCCACTATACCTCACTACTTTTTTGTATTTTTAGTAGTGACTGGGTTTCACCACGTTAGCCAGGATGGTCTCAATCTCCTGACTACGTGATCCGCCCGCCTCAGCCTCCCAAAGTGCTGGAATTACAGGTGAGAGCCACTGTGCCAGCTGAGAATACTATATTTTCAATTCTTGTTTGGTTGAAAAAAGTCCCCTTATAAATGGACCCAAGCAGTTCACACCTGTGTTGTTGTGTTGTTCAAAGGTCAACTGTAATTAAGGTTAAATGAGATGATAAGAATGGGACCTTGATTTCAGAAGTTAGCACACAGGCTCGCTTGCTCTTTCTCTCTGTCTCTCCCCCAGCCTCTTCTCTCCCTTTCTCTGATCACATAGGAAAGGCCATGAGAAAACTCAGCGGCTAGAAAGTAGCTCTCCAGAAGCCAGGGAAAGAGCCCTCAGTGGAAACCAAATTTGCTGGCACCTTGATCACGAACCTCTAGCCTCCAGATTGTGAGAAGTAAGTTTCTGTTGTTCAAGCCACCCAGCCTGTAGTATTTTCTTAAGGCAACCTGAGCAGACTACTACATATCTAACTACTGTTAAAATTATTTGGGAATTCATTATAAAGGAGAGGAACCTATTCTACATTTGAGAATTTGCTCCATCTAAGTCAAATGTCTGACCAAGCATTGGAGACTGCAACTAAAAATAACATCTAATAGCTTTCAGCTCAGTGAGATTGTAATAGTTTGTTCTCACATTGCTATATGGAAATACACAAGACTGAATAATTTATAAAGGAAAAAGATTTAATTACAGTTCTGCGTGGCTGGGAAGTCCTCAGGAAACTTACGATCATGGCAAAAGGGGAAGAAGAGACAGGCGAGATAGGTGAGAGAGAGAAGGCACCCATAGGAGGAACTGTCAAACACTTACAAAACCATCAGATCTTGCGAGAACTCACTATCATGAGAACAGTGTGGCGGAAAACACCCCTATGATCCAGTCACCTCCCACCAGGACCTGCCCTTGACACATGCAGATTATGGGGATTACAATTCAAGATGAGATTTGGGTGGGAACACGGGACCTAACTATATCAGAGATTAACTTGATATTCCTCCAGGTAGGGCAATACCTACTCAGATAAATTTATGTGGTCCACACAAAATATGTGTTATACATAACAGGATTAGAATATCTGAGAAAATGTATCCCAATATACACATATTTATCATAATCTCACAGGAAATCCCCATTCCTTTCTATTGCATCAAATGCAAGTGAGTACAAGCCTTAACTCCATATTATATAACTCTAACTCAAACATTCACATTTTAATTTTTAAGTTCACCTAGTTGCCACAGAAACACTTGAGAGATAACAAAATCCTAAGCCCCACCAACCATCTGAGTGGATCCCCACTTGGCCAAGGGGACCCCAGAGCAACCTTGAAAACTGAGTTCTTGGCTACAATGGGATGGGAAGTCAGACACCCCTCCCTTACTATACGCCATTAGGCTTACTTCCCTAAGCACTAAACAGAAACCAGCCGTTTCAAAAGATTCCATCACTGATTTCAAGCAACCATCTGATGCTGCCTTTCTTCTACTAGCTGATAAGAGACCTCTGGCCACAGAGTTGTCATAGTCAGTCTATGGAGAATGTGCAGTAAGGGTTTTCATGTCCTCTTCTTCACTGCTTGATGTCAGAGGGCTGAAAACTGCACCCTCAGATCGTGCTAATGCTGCAATTTTTGTATGTAGGACCCACCAGGGGATGTGAAACTCAATTGCACATGTGCATGTTTCGCCTTTCATAAATACTCATGACTCCTCCTGGGGCTTATTGAATATACATATTCAATATTCAATATATTCAGTCACTCCACTCAGCATAAATTCCTGTTCCCTTTGCTCCTCCCTTGAAGTATCTGTTTCTGGCTTCTGGCTGAAGGCTGCCATATGCTTCCCAGGCTGTCAGAATGTCCATCCTGCAGGCTGCAGCCCTTTATGAAAAATGAAGCTCTCCTTTTCCAATTTATGAACCTCTTCTCTTGACACACTTCAAATTCAAGAAGTCTCAAATGAAACAAGTTTCAAAATATCATCCCATAACTCCATATTTTCTATCTTATTTAATGGGATTCACCCAGAAACCAAAACCAAAAATCTAAGCTATAGCTGTATCTCTTCTTTATTACTTTTTATTTTTATTTATTTATTTATTTATTTATTTATTTATTTGTATGTGAATAAGTTCTTTAGTGGTGATTTCTGAGATTGTGGTGCACCCATCACCCAAGCAGTGTACACTGTACCCAATGGATAGTCTTTTATTCATCACCCCACTTCCACCCTTTTCCCTCGAGTGCCCAAAATCCATTGTATCATTCTTATGCCTTTGCATCCTCATAGCTTAGCTCTCACTTATGAGTGAGAACATATGATGTTTGGTTTTTCATTCCTAAGTTACTTCACTTAGAATAATGGTCTCCAGTTCCATCCAAGTTTCTGCAAATACCATTATTTTGTTCCTTTGTATGGCTGAGTAGTATTCCATGGCACATATCTAGCTAGCTAGCTAGCTAGCTAGCTATTCATATATATACATATATAGTAGTATTCCATGGTGCATATATATATATAATATTTATGTATATATATACACACACACACATGCACACACACACATACACATGCATACACATACATACCAAATTTTCTTTATCCACTCACTGATTGATGGGCATTTAGGCTGGTTCCATGTTTTTGTAATTGTGAATTGTGCTGCTATACACATGCATGTGTAAGAGTCTTTTCATTTAATGACTTATTTTCCTCTTAGTAGATACCCAGGAGTAGGATTGATGAATCAAATGGTAAATCTACTTTTAGTTATTTAAGAAATCTCCACACTATTTTCCATAGTGGTTGTACTAGTTTACATTCCCACCAACACTGTAAAAGTGTTTCTTTTGCATCACATCTATGCCAAGGTCTATTATTTTCTGATTTTTTGATTATGGCCATTCTTGCAGGAGTAAGGAGGTATCACATTGTGGTTTTGATATGTGTTTCCCTGATCATTAGTGATGTTGAGTATTTCTCCATATGTTTGTTGGCCATTTGCATGTTTGTTGGCCATTCTTCTTTTGAGAATTGTCTATTCATGTCTTTAGCCCACTTTTTGATGGGATTGTTTGTTTTTTCCTTGCTCAGTTGCTTGAGTTGCTTGTGGATTCTGAATATTAGTCCTTTGTCAGAAGTATAGATTTTTAAGATTTTCTCTCACTCTGTGGGTTGCCTATGTACTCTGCTGGTTATTTCTTTTGCTGTACTGAAGCCTTTTAGTTTAATTAAATTCCATCTATTTATCTTTGTTTTTGTTTCATATGCTTTTGGGTTCTTTGTCATAAAGTCTTTGCCTAAACCTAAGTCTAGAAGGTTTTTTCCACTGTTATCTTCTAGAATTTTTATGGTTTCAGCTTTTAGATTTAAGCCTTTTTCCATTTTGAGTTGATTTTTGCATTAGGTGAGAGATGAGGATCCAGTTTCGTTCTCCTACATGTGGCTTGCAAATTATGCCAGCACCATTTGTTGAATAGGGTGTCCTTTACCCACTTTATGTTTTTGTTTGCTTTGTCAAAGATCACTTGGCTGTAAATATTTGGCTTTATTTCTGGGTTCTCTATTCTGTTTCATTGGTCTATATGCCTAATTTTATACCAGTACCACACCGTTTTGGTGACTATGGCCTTATTGCATAGTTTGAAGTCAGGTAATGTGATGCCTCCAGATTTGTCCTTTTAACTTAATCTTACTTTGACTATGTGGGCTCTTTTTTTGGTTACATATGAATTTTAGGATTTTTTTCTAGTTCTGTGAAGAATGATGGTGACATTTTGATGGGAATTGTGTTGAAATTGCAGATTGCTTTTAGCAGTGTGATCATTTTCACAATATTGATTCTACCCATCCATGCATATGGGATGTGTTTCCATTTGTGTCATCTATGGTTTCTTTCAGCAGTGTTTTATAGTTTTTCTTATAGAGGTCTTTTACCTCCTTGGTTAGGTGGGTTCCTAAGTGTTTTACTTTTTATTTTTGCAGCTATTGTAAAAGAAGTTAAGTTATTGATTTGATTCTCAGCTTGGTAGCTCTTTCTGTATAGCAGTGCTACTGATTTGTGAACATTGATTTTGTATCCTGAAACTTTGCTGAATTTATTTAACAGTTTTAGGAGCTTTTTGGATGACTCTTTAGGGTTTTCCAGGTACACAATCATATCATCAGAAAACAGCAACGGTTTGAGTTCTCTTTACTGATTTGGATGCCCTTTAGTTCTTTCTCTTGTCTGATTGCTTTGGTTAGGACTTACAGTACTATTGATATAGGAGTTAAATAGAAATTATTTAGGCAGATAGTGAGGGTAAGAGAGTCCTCAGTAAGGTTTTCCTTTTAATGAAAAGCAGCCCCTAAATTATTTCTTTTTTAACAAAGAGCAACCTGATAAGTTGAGCTGCAGACATAGATAAGCAAGCTGGAAGCTTGCATGGGTGAATGCCAGCAGCTGCACCAATAGAAAAAGGCTACCTGGGGGCTAGGCATGTTGAACATAGTGGCTAGGCATGTTGAACATAGTGGCTCCATCTGCCCTTTTCTTTGTCAACCACATGTACAGTAAGGAATAGACAACATGGCACTGGCCAGGTAGAGAACACAACTGCATAATAAAAGATTAGGATGGGGTGGCCAGGTTATTTGCGCACTGTATAAATGGCACACCTTGTCCAACCAATCTTTAGACCCTATGTAAATCAGGCACTACCTCTTCAAGCAAGTCTATAAAGCTCCATGCACTTTGCTGTGGACTGGAAGACCCACTTGGGAGCCCTTCTCTCTCTGCAGGAGAGAAAGCTATTCTCTTTTTCTCTTTCTTTTGCCTATTGAACCTCCACTCTTAAACTCACTATGTGTCTGCATCTGATTTCCATGGCACGAGACAACGAATGTTGGATGTTTACCCCAATGATTCTGCTTCACTGTGTTGAATAGAAGTGGTGAAAGTAGACATCTTTGTCTTGTTCCAGTTCTCAGGGGGAATGCTTTTGATATGGTTTGGCTGTATCCCTACCCAACTCTCATCCTGAATTGTAGCTCCCATAATGCCCACATGTGGGAGGGACCCAGTGGGAGCTAAGTGAATCATGGGGTGGGTCTTTCCTATGCTATTCTCATGATAGTGAATAAGTCTAACAAGATCTGATGGTTTCATAAAAGGAAGTTTCCCTGTATGGCTCTCTTTTCTTGTCCACTGCCATGTGAGATGTGTCTTTCACCTTCTACCACGAGTATGAGGCCTCTCCAGCCATGTGGAACTATGAGTCCATTAAACCTTTCTTTTGTAAATTGCCCAATCTCCAGTATGTCTTTATCAGCAGCATGGGAGCAGACTAATACAGTAAGTTGGTACCAGTAGAATGCGGCACTGTTGAAAAGATACCCAAAAATGTGAAAAAAACTTTGGAATTGGGTAACAGGTAGAGGTTGGAACAGTTTGGAGGACTGAGAAGAAGACAGGAAAATGTGGGAAAGTTTGGAACTCCCTAAAGACTTGTTGAATGGCTTTGACCAAAATGCTAATAATGATATGGACAATGAAATTGAATCTGAGGTGGTCTCAGATGGAGATGAGGAATTTGTTGGGAACTGGAACAAAGGTGACTCTTGTTATGTTTTAGCAAAGAGACTGGCAGCATTTTGACCCTGCACTAGAGATTTGTGGAACGTTGAACTTGAGAGAGATGATTTAGGATATCTGACAGAAGAAATTTCTGAGCAGCAAAGTGTTCAAGAGGTGACTTGGGTGCTGTTAAAGGCATTCAGTTTTATAAATGAAGCAGAGCACAAACGTTTGGAAAATTTGCAGCCTGACAATGTGATAGCAAAGAAAATCCCACTTTCTGAAAAGAAATTTAAGCCAGCTGCAGAAATGTACATAATTTACATAAATAATGAGACACTAATCCCCAAGACAGTGGGGAAAATGTCTCCAGGGCATGGTCTTCATGACAGCTGCAACCATCACAGGCCCAGGGGCCTAGGAGGAAAAAGTGGTACTGTGGGCCAGGCACGGGGTTCCCATGCTGTGTGCAGCCTAGGGACTTGGGCCCTGTGTCCCAGTGGCTCCAGCCATGGCTGAAAGGGGCCAGTGTAGAGCTTGGGCCATGGCTTCAAAGGGTGCAACCCCCAAGACTTGGCAGCTTCCACATGGTGTTGAGCCTACCAGTGCCCAAAAGTCAGGAATTGAGGTTTGGGAACCTCCACCTAGATTTCAGAGGATGTATGGAAACACCTGGATATCCAGAAAGAAGTTTGCTGCAGGGGCAGGCATTCATAGAAAACCTCTGTGGGGGCTGCGCAGAGAGGAAATGTGGGGTGGGTGCCTCCACACACAGTCCCCACTGGGGCACTGCCCAGTGCTGCTGTGAGAAGAGGGCCACTGTCCTCTAAACCCTAGAATAGTAGATCCACTAACAGCATGCACTGTGCACCTGGAAAGGCACAGACAATGCTATTCTGTGAAAGCAGCCAGGAGGGAGGCTGTACCCTGCAAAGTCACAGGGGCAGAGCTTCCCAAGACCATGGGAACCCACCTCTTGCATCAGCATGAGCTGGATGTGAGACATGGAATCAAAAGAGATCATTTTGGAGCTTTAATATTTGACTGCTCTGCTTGATTTTGGACTTGCATGGGGCCTGTAGCCATTTTGTTTTGGCCCATTTCTCCATTTGGAACAGGTGTATTTACCCAATGCCTGTAACCCCATGTTTCTAGGAAATAACTAACTTGCTTTTGATTTTACAGGCTCATAGGTGGCAGGGACTTGCCTTGTCTTAGATGAGACTTTGGACTGTGGACTTTTTAGTTAATGCTGAAATGAGTTAAGACTCTGGGAGACTGTTGAAAAGGCATGATTGGCTTTGAAATGTAAAGACATGAGATTTGGGAGGGACCAGGGCAGGATGATATGGTTTGGTTGTGTCCCCACCTAAATCCATCTTGAATTGTAGCTCGTAGAATTCCCAAGTGTTGTGGGGGAGACCCAGCAGGAGATAATGGAATCATAGGGGTGGGTCTTTTCCATGCTATTCTTGTGACAGTGAATAAGTATGATGGGATCAGAGGTTTTATAATGGGGAGTTTCCCTCTTGTCTGCCACCATGTGAGATGTGCCTTTCACCTTCTACCATGATTTTGGGGCCTCCCCAGCAATGTGGAACTGCGTGAGTCCATTAAACCTCTTTCTTTTGTAAATTGCCCAATCTTGGGTATGTCTTTATCAGCAGCATGAGAATAGACTAATACAGCTTTCAACCTTTCCCCATTCAGTATAATGTTAGCTGCGGTTTTGTCATAGATGGCTTTCATTACATTAAATTATGCCCTTTCTATGCTGATTTTGCTGAGGGTTTTAATTATAAGGGGATGCTGGATTTTATCAAAGGCTTTCTCTGCATCAGTTGAGATGATCGTGTGATTTTTGTTTTTAATTCTGTTTATGTGTTGTGTCACATTTATTGACTTGCAAATGTTAAACCATCCCTGCATCCCTGGTATGAAACCTACTTGATCATGGTGAATTGTCTTTTTGATAATTGCTGCTGGATTTGGATAGCTAGTGTTTTGTTAAGGATTTCTGCATCTATGTTCATCAGGGATATTGATGTGTAGTTTTCTTTTTTTGTCATGTCCTTTCCTGTTTTTAGTATTAGGATGATATTGGCTTCATAGAATGACGTAGGGAGTATTTCTTCTTTCTATATCTTTTGGAATAGTGTCAATATGATTGGTACCAATTCTTCTTTGAATGTCTGATATAATTCAGCTGTTAATCTGTCTGTTCCAGGACTTTTTTTGTTGGTAACTTTATCATTACCATTTCAATCTCACTGCTTGTTATTGGTCTGTTCAGAGTTTCTCTTACTTCCTGGTTTAATCTAGGAGAGTTTTATATTTCCAGGATTTTATCTATTTCCTCTAGGTTTTCTAGTTTATTTGCATAAAGGTGTTCAAGTAGCCTTGAATGATCTTTTGCATTTCTGTGGTATCAGTTGAAATATCTCCTGTTTTGTTTCTAATTGAGCTTATTTGTATATTCTCTCTTCTTTTCTTGGTTAATCTTCCTAAATGGTCTATCAATTGTATTTGTATTTTCCAAGAACCAGTTCTTTATTTCATTTATCTTTTGTATTGTTGTGTTTGCATGTTTAAATTGCATTTAGTTCTGCTTTGATCTTGGTTATTTCTTTTCTTCTGCTGGGCTTGGATTTGATTTGTTCTTGTTTCTCTAGTTCCTTGAGGTGTGACCTTAGATTGTATATTTGTGCTCTTTCAGATTTTTGATATAGGCATTTAAGGCTATGAACTTTCCTCTTAACACTGCTTTTGTTGTATCCAAGAAGTTTTGACAGGCTGTGTCATTATTATCATTCAGTTCAAAGAATTTTTAATTTTCATCTTGATTTCATTGTTGACTCAGTGATCATTCAGGAGCAGATTATTTAATTTCCATGTATTTGCATCATTTTGAGGGTTCTTATTGGAATTGATTTCCAATTTTATTCCACTGTGGTCTGAAAGAGGACTTGATATAATTTTAATTTTCTTAAATTTGTTGAGACTTGCTTTGTGGCTTATCATACAGACTATCTTGGAGAATGTTCCATGTGCTGATGAATAGAATGTATATTCTGCAGTTTTGGGGTAGAATGTTTTATGAATATTTGTTAAGTCTATTTGTTCTAGGGTATAGT
Organism: Macaca mulatta; assembly: GCF_049350105.2. NCBI lineage: Eukaryota > Metazoa > Chordata > Mammalia > Primates > Cercopithecidae > Macaca > Macaca mulatta. The sequence continues at coordinate 73,586,596 of NC_133406.1, read as the reverse complement.
TTAAGTCCATTTGTTTCTTTGTGGACCTTCTGTCTTGATGACCTGTCTAGTACTGTCAGTGGAGTATTGAAGTCCCCCACTATTACTGTGTTGCCCTTTTTAAACTCCTATGTGTCAGTTAAAGACAGGCTTTTTCCATCTAGTGAATCCACCATTCCCCAGGGCCTTAGAGGCCTACCTTAGATGGGAAAACTAGACCATCAGAGATGGCCAATTGCTCCTTCATATTTCAGTCCAGATGCATGGGGCCCAGAAAATGTAGTCCAATTATTTGACAAGAAGAGAAAAACGGTGGTATTGGGGAGTTCTAGAAATCTTTGCCTTCAGATTACAGAAGATAGCTTTTATCTTCTGTACTATATTTTAAAGTTTAAATGGTATTGATGATATTGTTAGCAATGTCTTTATTTTTTCATGCCATTCTATTTTATGTATAACAAAGAACTTTACTGTTACTTTTCTTGCCTTTCTCATCTGCTGTTTTCAATGTTCAGTTTATTATTGTTGTTGTTATAATTTTTTTACACAACTATTTTCTCTAAATAGCTTCAGTACTTATCAGCAATTCTTAAACTTTCCCAGCCTTGAGTTCTGGATCTTGATTAATCTTTCTGTCTTCTGAAGAAGATTATTGGATGGTTTTGTCATGAAACTTAAAAAAAAATTAATTAGTTTTATGTTCTCTAAATGTTTGGTGATATAAGAAAGTATTTCTCTCATCTTTACACATTCTCCTAACTTTTGCCTAAGTAAGAAAGTATGTCTGTTGTTTTTACACATAAGTAACCATTTAAATGTGTATAAAATTCTTGGATTAAACTATTTCTCATCAAAACTTGTTGAAATTGTTCCATTGTCTTTCAACATTTGACATTCCACATGAGAAGTCTGAAACTTATCTGATTTTTTCGTCCTTTATAAATGTTCCTAATTTTTGGTTTACCTTTAAAATATTGCAATATTCCATGATATGTCTATGTTTGGATATATTGTGATTATCTTGGAGAAAACTATATTAGTCTATTCAGTTTGTAGACATAAGTCATTTTGGGTAAGGTTTAATGGGGCATTTCATAGCCATAATTATTTATTACATTTATTTTTAAGGTAATTAGATTTTTTCTGTTCTCTATGTCTATAATTTTGACTTTCACTGATTTCCTGGTCATTTTCCTGTTAATTCTTTGATATTGTGCATTTTTAACTCTGCTTATTTCTGCTTTCAATGTACGTTTCAATTCTGCCATTGCTTTATATGTTTCATTGCTTTCCTTTCCTATTTAAGGCAGACCCCTTTACATCTCTGTCTTTGTGGGTCTCTTTTTATGATTCCACAAACATACTTCATAGAGGCTTCTTTTTCATAAAGTCATGTCCCTTTTCATTTTTGGTACACCATGCAAATGTTTTATAAAACCTCCATACCATTCTCATAGAAGTAATGTACACAAAACTTCTGCCTTGGAAGTTTCTAGACAAGGTTTCCCTTGTCTTATGGTAGGAAGAAGCCTTATAACTTATGTTTTTCTATTTAAAAAAGGAGAGATACATTCAGGTCCAGCTTTTCTCAATAGATAGGGAGGGTGAAATTTACTTGCCTCTTCATTCCAGCTGTTTCCATGTTAATAGCCTTCCTCTGTCAGAGGTAAAATCAAGGTCATCAGCCTTTAATTTTGTGCTGGTCTATTGAACTGAGGATGTATCTTCTTTTTCTTAGATGGTTCACTGACTTAGGAAGAGTGCATCGAAGTTTAAAGACCTTATTTGAGCAATGAAAAAGATGCTCTTATGCATGTACTGCTCCCAGAACTTCTCATGTAATATCCAGGAATATGTATAAAATTATATGTGTTTCTACATTTTTCTATGTTTTGGATTCCCAAGTGTAACATCCATATGAGTGGAGAAACAAGTGTTGAAGCAAATGGTGGAAAGAGGAAGAATAGGCCAGAAATCTGGTACTTGTTTTCCAGAAATGCTGCCTGTTTCTGAGCTCCACAGCCTCCATAGCATGCAGTAAGACATAAACAATAGAATGGAATCACCATCTTTTCCTGTTGTTCTAGGTTCTGTTCTGTTTTAGAGGGGTTGACATATGGTGCATGGCTAAGAAGGGACATTTAATGGGGTCTCATCCATTGACATATGATCTTTCTTGTCTTGAACTTGTGCTAGTGGAAATGTATTTAATGTATCTACAAAGGTATATTAATTGGAACTGGATAGTGCAGATAACAGACAAATTTAATAACTCAAGTGAAATTAATTTATATATGTAAGTAAAGTTTGAAAGCATTTCATTAATATTGTATCTTTAGGGCTTGACTTTATAATCAGCCTGCTCACTTAACAAACTAAAATTCAACATAAACTACAAATCTAGTACACTTTGCATTATACCATAGCAGCCACAAATTAATGAGTAATAAATAATGCTGTGAGCCAGTAGAAAATGATGATAGTAACAGAAGAAACATTTGCACTCACTATAACCATGGCTTTGCTGTACTTGATGAATATTATCATTCAGGAAAATTTTAAGGGATTTTAATAGTCAGTTCCTGCCAGTGATCAATAATGACCTCATTATTGCATGTGCTTACATTTTTGTGACATCAGAGGAAAGAAACATTGCAAAACCCAGAATTTTCCAAATTAATTGCTAAAGGTCTTCCAGTACAAACTCTTCCAACTACACTGGCACATCAAACCCTTTTAACTAGTTCTAGAGCTAAAGTGAAAGCAGTAGTGTATTTAGGAAAAAGAAAAAGAAAAACCTAGTATTCAGTTTTTAAGCAAAATCACCAAGACTTTAATGTAAACAGGTCCTTTAAAGAAACATACTATTCTCAAAGCTGTATCACTTTATATGGCCATATACTGGGATCTCACATATAAATGAATATATATAAGGAGAAATGCCACTTTTTCCTCCCCACTCTTGGACTAATGCTGTTTAACTTTTTTTTTTTTTTTTTTTTTTTTTCCCCCTGAGACATGGTCTCATTATGTTGTCCAGCCTGGAGTACAGTGGCACACTCTCAGCTCACCACAACCTCTGCCTCCTGAGCTCAAACCATCCTACTGCCTCAGCTTCCTGAGTAGCTGGGACTACAGGTGTGTGCCATCACGCCTGGTTAGTTTTTGTATTTCACGGAGAGATGGGGTATTGCCATGTTTCCCAGGCTGGTCTCAAACTCCTGAGCTCAAGTGATCTGCCTGTCTCAGCCTCGTAAAGTGCTAGGATTACAAGTGTGAGCCACTGTGCCCAGCCTGAGTAATTTTTGATGCATAATTTGACATGAAATTTCAGAAGGCCGGTAAGCCAACACTCCACCCCCATCCTAAAAAACGAAGGTAATCATTTCTGTTTAAAAGCCTCTGAAAATAATATTGATGTAAGTAGAGCAACATATAACTTCCTACCTAAGAAAATATAGCTGTTTTCATGTTGTCTCGTTAAAGAATCATTGTGGGTAGATAATGAGAAGCAGAGCCTAAGGAAAAGAATGGATAAATTGAGAGAAAGAGGAGACAAAATAATAGACTGGTCTTTGAAAGGATAAGCGTTGAAGAATTGATGAGTTATATTTGCAAGACAGTTAGTGATTGATTTTCGTATCTTTTAAAGGCTTGTCTACATTACAGAAACACATTGGACTAGAAGAGAAGGATGAGAGCCCTGATAAAAATTTAAGTATTATCCTGAGCCAGTCCTTAAGGGGAGCATGCTATGTAGCCCTGTTACATTGACAGTGTACATAAAGGATATCTATCTAAGCATCCTTCTAGGTATCATTTAGCAAATGTTGTTAGCAAGTTAAAAAATTGTGTCTAGGATCTGTGTCAGGAAATGCCTTTATTTGTATTAGCCTAGTCTTCTCTCTAGGATTATGTTACTTATGAGCGGAAGTTGTTCCACGTATTGTATACTTTTGTTTACGTCTTAGTTCCCTTTCATAAGTGTTATATCAAAGTTCTGATGATTCATTGAATAATTATAAGTTGCAAAATTAAAATATTTAAAGGAAATTAAAAAGTTAATGCGATTTTTTATAAGACTCATATTCCTATATAAGACTGCAATTAATTATGGGATTGGGCAAAAATGCAAATTATTAAAAAACAAAAACTATCCAGGTGCGGTTGTTCATACCTGTAATCCCAACACTTTGGGAGGCTGAAGTGGGAGAATCACTTGAAGCCAGAAGTTTGAGACCAGTCTGGGAAACATAGCAAGACCCTGTGTCTACAAAAAAACTGATAAAAATTAACTAGTGTGATGGCCTGAGCCTGTAATCCCAGCTACTTGGAAGGCTGAAGCAGGAGGATCATTTGAGCCCAAGACGTCAAGGCTGCCATGAGCCAAGATTGCACCACTGCACTCCAACCTGGGTGACAGAGCGAGACTGTCTCAAAACTAAATAAATAAAGTAAAAACTCTCACCACTAGCACCACCAAAAAGGAGATCCCATAAGCTTTTTTAACATTTCCAAAACAAGGCTCTCTAAGCTTCTTTTTTTCTCATTCTAGAAAGCTAATGATAGAATTTTTTTTTTCCCCTGAAACCCTCAGCTACATTCACTGTGTCCTAAATTTATTGTTGACAGCTATTCAAGACCTACAAGGTGAAGTTGAATTTTATACACTTGTTTGGAGTTCTGCTACCTCAAACGACTCTCTAAAAATCTTGCCAGATGTAAACTCTCATGTCATTGGCCACCTAAAGCCAAACACAGAGTATTGGATCTTTATCTCTGTCTTCAATGGAGTCCACAGCATCAACAGTGCAGGACTTCACGCAACCACTTGCGATGGGGGTGAGTCCAGATTCTAAAGGATATTTGCTTCAGAGATGTGAGTGAAATTGATTGATTCTTGCTGGGGTTGAGATCAGTCATCCCTCCATTATAAAATTTCCGGTGTAGGAGGGAGGCGGGTGGGGGCTGAAATACTTAAGTGCTCACTGTCGTCAGTAATAGATCAATAAGCAGTCCCATTGAGACAGAAGCACAAGCTCTAATAATGAGATATCAGCCCAGTTTGTTCCTGTTCTTTTCAGTGTATACTTATTTTAGAGCTGAGTTCACATCAATAAATGGTGACATTTAGAAACATTTTTTTAAAGATTTGCCCTCAGAAGCAGTATGTTTTTCAAAACGACAGCCAAACACAGTGAGAGCCCTCCCTGAGTCACCAGAAATGGTAGGTGGAAGTTCAGCCCCTGAGAAAAATTGCCTATGACTCATTTCTAAGCCAGTTAGCAAGGGGGAGGAAGCAAGGGAAGCAACTTGTGAATCTGAAATGTGTTTGGAATGGTCTTTCTAATCTTTTTGGCTTTATAAAGTCTCATTATAAACATTATAATATCATTACCTCCCAAGCAAGTGTTCCAGGTCATTAGCAGAGCTCTTTAAGTGTGGAACCCATTTCCCTTTGTGGTGCCAAAGGTCGGCACCTTTTGTTTATAAAATAGGGTAGATCACAAGGACAATTCTTCAACTAGTTAAGATGGGTTCTTATGATAAAAATAGGTCTTTGCATAGTTATTTCTGACATGCTTGAATAATTATGTAATTTAACGCTAAGCAAGATTTTTTTCTTATGTTAGATTTCATCATTACCTATGATAATCAACATTCAAAACCATTTACATAATGACAATATTGCATTATTGCTTCATATTGCTTGAGTTACAAGCTAGTAACATCAAATTATTTTTCACGTTCCACCAGCCTCATTGTATTTGAGTTTTATTTTTTGCTTAAGGAGCAAATTTTATTTCCTTCCCTCCCTCCCCTGCACCTTGAAGGTATAGAGTGAAGGCACGGAAAAAAGACAAAAAATAGATATGTGTTAGTGGTGCAGATGGGTGAATAATTTATCATCATATCCCACTGGTCACATAGTATTGAAGATTAGCACTATGCTGGTGGTATAAAGCATTTTACCACCAATTCTTATGGTTTCTAACTGAGAGTATAATAAGCCAATTTACAGAGGACTACAGACTGTGATAACTTCATCAGCGAAAAGCAGATAAGCAACGAACCCTTTGCTAAACCTAAATACTAATCTGCATTTAGCTTAACATGTGCTTTTTCAGAGACAGCTGGAGTTTATTCAGTTTCTTCCTTTAATTCTAGAGCCTCAGGGCATGCTTCCTCCAGAGGTTGTCATCATCAACAGTACAGCTGTACGTGTCATCTGGACATCTCCTTCAAACCCAAATGGTGTTGTCACTGAGTATTCTATCTATGTAAATAATAAGCTCTACAAGACTGGAATGAATATGCCTGGGTCGTTTATTCTGAGAGACCTGTCTCCCTTCACTGTCTATGACATTCAGGTTAGAATATTGCTTTTTGATGGTTAAGCTTATGGATATGTTAAATAAAACGTGCCAGGCTATGTCTTCAAGTGGATATCTTCTGTCTTGGTTACAGATTATTTCTTTGGTGGGGAAGGGAAAAGAGAGAAGGGAAATTGATCAGAATTAAATCTGTGTGCTGTAGGCAAACATGTGAGTCTCTGGAGAGAAGATAATGATAATACAGAAAACGATGGTGATGAGGATGGTGATGAAATTCTCACTGGCAAAATGAAGCTAATCATGTATTCTAAATAAATCTTGCTGAGCAGTTTACCTTTTCCCTGGATCTTTTACTGAAATCAAAATCAGAATCAGTTTATAAATGTGGAGATTTTTTTTCTCTTCCCATTTCTCCTATTTACTAATTTAATATCTCCAGAGAAGTTATGAAACTTCACTTGGTTTCAAATTCCTCTTTTGTAAGGGCAATGGACTAGATGACTTAACACATTCTAGCCACCTCTAACATTCTGTGATTCTGAATGCAACAGGAAGACATAAATAAAAAATATAGCAGACAAAAAGTATTAAAAGGTTTTATCTGAAGATGAAATAAATATATTTATTCATCACTCAAAAACTGTTCAATGTTCTCCGCATATGTGAGAGTAATTGTGGTTAAAATTTTTGCCGTTGGACTTCTTTAAGAATCTTATGAAGTCAGTGTACTCTGCCTTAGAAAAATATTTATGCACTTGTATGACAAAATTTAACACACAATTTTAGAAAGTGCACTGATCACTTGAAGTCAAATTCATAGGCTTCTTCAGGGGCTACTGGCCTTAAAGGTAGAAAAAATATAGGGAATACTAAGGCATATAAAACAAGGAACTTATCTTCACGGAATTGGAAATCTTGTTGGAGTACCAAGACATAAAAGATAGCAAGGCTAAATGTGCAAATGAGTGATGGAAAAAAAAAAATCAGAGTATTTCAGAAACCCAAGGTTTAGAGAAAGCTTGCAATTTACTAAATTTTTTAATGAACTATGCTACTTCTAAAATTCTTAAGAGCTTCATAAGATAATTTTCAGAAGATACTAAGCACAGAAACATTTTATTGGTTCTATCTATTTAGTAGTACTACCTCATTCAGGTTTCCATCTCCTTTTCCTGACATTTGAGGTTAAGACATACATAATCATCTGGCTACAACCAACACTTTAGTCTCCCCTACTGTGACTCATAGACCTAGCTTCCTAAGAAAACCAAATAAAAATATCTTTGAATAAAGGAGAAAGGTACATTAATTATTTTTCTTTTTTTTATTTAAATGTATTTTATTTTAAGTTCCGGGATACACGTTCAGGACTTGTAGATTTGTTACATAGGTAAACATATGCCATGGTGGTGTGCTGCACCTATCAACCCATCTACCAGGTATTAAGTTCCACATGCATTGTTAGCTATTTATTGTGATGTTCTCCCTCCCCTGATGCCCCCACAACAGGCCCCAGTGTGTGGTGTTCCCTTCCCTGTGTCCATGTGTTCTCGGTGTACAGCTCCTACTTGTAAGTGAGAACATGTGATGTTTGCTTTTCTGTTCCTGTGTTAGTTTGCTGAGGATAATGGCTTCCAGCTCCATCCATGTCCCGGCAAAGGACATGATCTCATTCCTTTTTATGGCTGCATGGTATTCCATGGTGTACATGTACCACATTTTCTTTATTCAGTCTATAATTGATGGGCATTTGGGTTGATTCCATGTCATTGCTATTCTGCATAGTGCTGCAATGAACATATGCATGCATGTATCTTTATAATAGAATGATTTATATTTCTTTGGGTATATACCCAGTAATGGGATGGCTGGGTCTAATAGTATTTCTGGCCCTAGGTCTTTGAGAACTCACCACACTGTCTTTCACAATAGTTGAACTAATTTACATTCCCACCAACAGTGTAAAAGTCTTTCTATTTCTCCACAGCTTCACCAGCATCTGTTGTTTCTTGAGTTTTTAATAATCACCATTCTGACTGGCATGAAATGGTATCTCATTGTGGTTTTGCTGTGCATTTCTCTAATCATCAGTGATGTTGAGCTCTTTTTCGTATGCTTGTTGGCCACATAAATTCTTCTTTGGAGAAGTGTCTGTTCATGTCCTTTACCTACTTTTTTAAATGGGTTTTTTTTTTCTTGCAAATTTGTTTAAGTTTCTTATAGATTCTAGATATTAAACCTTTGTCAGATGTATAGATTGCAAAAATTTTCTCCCATTCTGTAGGTTGCCTGTTCACTCTCATGATAGTTTCTTTTGCTGTGCAGAAGCTCTCTAGTTTAATTAGATTCCATTTGTCAATTTTTGCTTTTATCATAATTGTTTTTGACATTTTTGTCATGAAATATTTGCCTGTGTCTATGTCCTGAATGGTATTGCCTAGGTTTTCTTCTAGGATTTTTATAGTTTTTGGGCTTTACATTTAAGTCTTTAATCCATCTTGAGTTACTTTCTGTATAAGATGTAAGGAAGGTGCCCAGTTTCAATTTTCTGCATATGGCTAGCCAGTTTTTCCAGTACCATTTATTAAATAGGAAATCCTTTCCCCACTGCTTGTTTTTGTCAGTTTTGTTGAAGATCAGATAGTGGTAGATGCACAGTCTTCTTTCTGAGGTCTCTATTCTGTTCCCTTGGTCCATTTGTCTGTTTTTGTATCAGTACCATGCTGTTTTGGTTACTGTGGCCTTGTAGTATAGTCTAAAGTCAGGTAGTGTGATGCCTCCAGACTTGTTCTTTTTACTTATGATTGTTGTGGCTATACAGGCTCATTTTGGTTCCATATGAACTTTAAAGTAGTTTTTTCCAATTTCGTGAAGAATGTCAATGGTAGTTTAATGGGAATATCACTGAATCTGTTAATTACTTTGGACAATATGGCCCTTTTCATGACATTTATTCTTCCTATCCATGGGCGTGGAATGTTTTTCCATTTGTTTGTGTCCTCTCTGATTTTCTTAAGCAGTGGTTTGTTTTCATTGCACACCATGATTCCCATAACCTACCTGAGATGTCTTAGCATGGAATATGTGGACTGATGTTTATGTTCATGATTCTTACAGTGAGTCCATGTATGCAGGTAGGCCATAGGCCAAATTATAAAACAGAAATCAAGCTCCAAATAAATTAGAAATATAGCTATATAAAAAAGGCTAACACAGGAAGGTGATGTAGGATTTGCTGTATTGTCTTCTTTTGACCCCTGTTCGAGAAAGCTCATTTTTCAAAAGACACCTTATTCATTTGCTTTATAAAGACTTGAAATACAACCTAGAAGTGAGAACATTGTGTGCTGTGCATGCATGTGCAGCTCAGCTCTCTAACTCTGGATTAAGAGTTAACGTTTAAAAGTGTTTAAGGCCTATTCTATGGGGAAGGCTTTATTTATACCACTACTGGTTTGAGTCAGGTATAAATAACTCAAACCACTAGGTATAAAGTTTCCTCTTCTGGTAGCCTGAAGAGAGTGGAAACAGATGAAGATGCAAAAGACCAAAGTAGAATCCAATAATAGAATTTTGTTATTAGTGACTAAGATATTGTTATTCCAGATTACTATATTTTTTGTGAAGCTTTTTGCAGTCCAAGAATACTGTACTTGATATAGCTATTGCATTTCTGAAAATTTGAACATCAAATTTCAGTGATTTTCATTATGATGTCAAAGGTGATTTGGTTTCATTTAAAATAAGCATTTAATTGGAATGCCTAATACTTTAGAATTAAGGCTTTCTATGCTAAGCCCATCTGTAAAATAGCTATTGATTTTAAAGCACATAACACACCCAAGTATCTACTTTTGTTTTTTCTGAGACAGTCTCACTCTTGTCACCCAGGTTGAAGTGCATTGGCATGATCTCAGCTCACTGCAACCTCTGCCTCATGGAATCAAGCAATTCTCATGCCTCAGCCTCCCAAGTACCTGGGATTCCAGGTGCCCACCACCACACCAGGTTATTTTTTGTGTGTATTTTTAGTAGAGACAGGGTTTCACCATGTTGACCAGGCTGGTCTCAAACTCCTGACCTCAGGTGATCCACCTGCCTCAGCTTTCCAAAGTGCTGGGATTACAGGTGTGAGCCACTTCACCCAGCCAAATATCTACTTTTTGAATAATCCCTTTATATGTCCCCTTTACAAATAAATAATCATTTCATTTTTATTCAGTTTTATCTCTTTTTAATATAAATATAGTAAGCTTTATATTTGTGTTTCATTCACATGTTATACAATATAGTTATAGCACTAGAAATAGGTCCCAAAATGGAGACTTGGAATGTTAACATTAGTAAAAATTTAAAAATATTGGCACATTTCTCTAACATTTGAGGTTAAAACATATATAATCATCTGGCTACTACCAGTAGCAATTGGTCATTTTCCTTTGACCAATGAATCAAACGAAATGTTTTCTGGAGAAATATTTGAATATACCTAAGTAGTTTAGAGCTTAAAGTTATGTTAACATTTAGATGAGAAGCCAATAGGGTACAGTGGAGAGCAACTCTGATATCCTAAATCTTACCAGCTTGACCATATTCCCTTTCTTCTCTGCAAATTTGTTTAAATGGAGTTATGAGGAATCAATACAATTATTTGTGCTTATTTCCATTATAATATTTGGCACATATTAGTTACATAATAGATTCAGTTGAATTGATTCTGAGTTACTTCATTATGTATCATAGAATCAATTTTTTCCAATATGTATAAAGTTCATTTTCATTAATTATATTACAGCATTATATTTTAAGTTCATCTGCCTTTATTTCAGAGTTAATTGGACATGCTTAGAATGTACACCCTTGATAGTTTTTAAATATCCATTATTAATACCTCAAAAGACAATATGGCATCAACAAGTAACACAACTCATACAGCATTATGAACATATCCCTCAACTAACATTTAGGTACACTAGTAATAAAATAGCATATCTACTAAGTACAAGAATCCCATTTGCCTTTCTTCAACCATCAAAGGAACAATCAGATAATTGTTTCACATAGAAGCTCAGAATTAGTGTTTAAGATTCATTAGCACCTAGCTTGCCTTCTCCATTTATGTATTAGATACTCAAAGTAAATTAGCACTGTATAAAGTACAGTTCCTCTTAGGTTTATCCTTTAATTGAGAGCAAAATAATATTGATTTGTAGATGTTCCCAATCTTTTGTATATTCATCTCTCTCTCTTCCCTCTTGGTTAATGCGTTCCTTTTGTGTTACTAATGCTTGATGAACCCCATTTCTAATCTTCAGTTATTCCACTCTCCTCAGTTTTTATTCAGATTAGGTGGCAGAATTAAAGGGATGAATGATGATTTTCTGCTGTGATTAAGGTAAAAATACAATTGCATCTGGAATAAATGGATATAAAATACCTCAGCCATATTGGAAGGCTTCTCTAGGCCTCATTTTTCTTCCACTAGACATTAGCATTTAGGCTATTTGTTTTACAGTGTCAAGACTTCCAGAAGATATCATCATTACACTACTTATAGATTTAGAGAACAGTAAGCAGTGATAACCTATTATGTTTGCAAACTGTCACTTGGGCATCTTCCATTCCTTGACTATGCTCTGAGTAGATTAATGTATCTTTCTCTTTCTGAATAGTTGAAACCAGAGAGTAAACATCACCATTCCCATCACTAAATCAATTGTCTTGATCCCACTTCTGTACCCTCCTCTGAGTTCATTCCTTTGGAGTCAGTTAACATCAAAAATGAATATTGATTTAACCTCAAGATGTTATAGAGAACTATAAGAGATTCATGTGAAATGAGGGAAGGTGGGATTCAGACTATTGTTAGTACGTATTTCAAAAATAGTTGCATTTATTTTTTTCTAAACTAATGTTTGCAGGTTGAAGTCTGCACAATATATGCCTGCGTGAAAAGCAATGGAACGCAAATCACCACTGTGGAAGATACTCCAAGTGATATACCAACACCCACAATTCGTGGCATCACTTCAAGGTAAAAAATGTTGTGTCAGTTAATCTAAGGAACTCTGATCAGAAGAAATGAAAATAAAAACCAAAGGTATCCTCTCAGCCATGACAATCTCATTTAATGGGTTCTTACAACTATGTGTGTAAATCAAATTTTTGATATTATTTCACAGATGTTAATCTTCACTGGACTTCCAATGACATTTAACCTTTAATTTCCCTGATTGCCCAGCCTCAGATTTTTTATTTAGTAACCTGTAAACAAATACTGGAAATACATGTCTCCTTATTTGAATGTGTCCTTTAGTGAATCCTTTTGCAAAGCATAATACACGCTTAATTGTAATGACTACCTTCTAACTTAATCTTTTTGGTTAAAAAAAAAACTGATTTATATACATCAGAGTGCCCTAAAGATAGAAATCTGTAAAATTAATAGGGCAGATAATGTTTAGATAACCATTATCAATTTTGTCAGCTTCTTTGTAGAATCACTTTATTTTTCTTTATTCTTTTGTTGCTGAGAAATGACCATAGTTTGAAAGAGAGTCTCTTTATAATTCATAATTAGTAACAACAATAATAATAATATTTGGTGTTGTTTCCAAAGCTGAAAATAAGATAGTAAATTGTTCATCTGTTTGTATCAACTTGAGGCTGGGAAAAGAAATCTTAGTGCTTTCACATTATACTTTTTGCTTAAGCCAAATGAATCACCCTCACCTATACATACAAACAACACACACACACACAAACACACACACACTGAAATAATCAGTCTATTATTAATGTTTCAATTCTGATGGATTCCTCTATGGCATGTTGAAATTTCCAGATCTTAAATCGGTTAAAAAAAAATAGCACTGGTTTTGGCAACCGATGGTTAAAATAATTAGAAAAACCCAACTAACAGGACTGTTAGCTGTTCTTGGCAATAATCATATCTTGTCTCCTTGAGTATATCTTCTCTCAAACACGTGATAGATAATGATCTAATTTTTGACATACTAATTAGTTTATAATCCCCCCAGCAGATATCTCTCAACCTATTCACAGTATTGTCTACTATGCAGGAAGGAAATAGTCACATAAATGGGCATTAGAGACCTTTATTCTTTTAGCAAACACATCTGTGGCCATAATAATATAGAAGGCAAAAGTAATACAAAAGAGCATAAGACATGATTCTAAATTTGCAAAGTTCCAGTATACTGTGGAAGATACTCCCCTAAATAAATGTTTATAGAACAATGTGAAAAACACTATAATATGAGGTTTATGATGTGCAAGAAGAACATAAACAGAAAAATAGCAAACTTTACCCAGAATTGTCAGTGAAGGCATCATGGAAGATGTGACATTTGAGTTCAGTCTTGAAAAACTCAAGAATTATAGTTAGGTGGGTGGATGTTTTCAAATTCTTGTCTACTGGCATCCCCATGACTCAAGCCCATGTGAATGACCTAACAGAATATGCCTCATAATACATATTTATTTATAACTAAAAATAATACCTAAGCTTTATAAGAAATGGAACAAATGTGACTGTGTCTCTATGATTTTTTTTTCCTTTAAGAAGATTATTACACATAATAACAGGACAAATATTTTTAGTTGCTATTAAAAGCTGCTTGTATCCAAATACATTAAATTGATGGCAAAAACATTAAAGAGAGTATTATACAACAAGAACAAGGAAAGTGAGAGAGGAGACAACAACAGAAAAGAGATTGCAACATGATTTTGTAAGCAATATTTGTCAGAAAGAGGCAAATGATTTAATACAGTGGAGAAATTTACAACCAAAATATTGGTTGACGAAAGAGAATAATGACAGGAAACAAACTGTTTTTTCCACAGAGAACTGGAGAGGCTGGGCACTTAGAAGTTTTAAGGATGTAAAGAGGAGGAGGGAGGGTAAGGTTTAAAGCTGAAATCGTAGAGCAAGACACAACTGTTAACAAAGAAGTGTTTGGAATCCCAGGTCTCTTGCCTCTTTGCTGTGCATCCAGGGGTCTATTTCTCTTCCTCCACATGACAAAGTCCACCGACTAGGAGATTAGACATTTATTCTCTGGAGAAACTGAGGGCTACTAGGCACAGGGGAGCTGAGATGAGATGCAGAAGTAAAAACAGTGATAAAGTGAGACCACAACCTGAATAGTGCAATTTTTGGCTAATTTTCCCACTTCTGTCCTCAGGAGCAAGTAGCCAAGTCATAAACACCTCCAGATAGGAAACTGAACATTCTTTTCTAGAAAAAAATGAATAATCCAAATAAAATACCTCCAGACAATAGCATATAGGGATCCCTAACAGTGAAAACAACTTGCTCCCTGTTCACGCGATAGGGAAGTATGCCAATCAACAAGGGTCACCTACCTATAAAGCTTTTAGTCAGCCTTTCTTTTTTTTTTTTTTTTTTTTATTTGGTGCAACACTCTTAAATATAAAAAGGGGACCAAAATAAACAAAAGACATGATACAATAGATTCAGAGACATTGCAGGTGAGGAAAAAAAATTATAACCTCAGACAGATAAAAGAAGATTCTCTAACCATAAAACGGAAGGAGCATATTAAAAAAAAAAAGTGGATAAAACCTCATGGAAATTAAAAGAGTGAAAAGCTGAATTGAAACTTTCAAAGAAAGTTCAAGGGAATGTCTTTGAAAGTGCAATGAAACACAAAGATTTAAGAGAGAGAGAGAGAGAAAGAAAAAAATAATAGAAAGCATCCAGGAAGTCTAATATTTGAATAATAAGAGCTTCGACAGAGAATCAAAGGAAAAGAGGGAGAAAATTAAAAAAAGACAAGAAAATATCCCAGAACCAATGTACTATTGTGCAGATCAAAAGATTCCCCAAATACCAACAATATGACTAAAATATGATTACATATAAAGGGATATTATCAGGAAATTGCAGAGTACCATGTTTAAAAAGCCCATCCAAAGAGCTACCAGGAAGAACAGACACTACCACAATCAAGATATAAAACAGCATCATGATGTCGGGCTCCTTTATTGCTAACCCCTCTTCTACCCTTCCTAAAACTAAGCAAACACTACCATGTTTTGGTCTATATAATTCTGCCTTTTCCATGTTGTCATGTAAAAGGGTCATATAATATGTAGCCATTCAAAGGGCTTCTTTTACTTAGCATAATGCATTTAAGATTTGTCCATCTTATTGTATACATACTAGTAGTTGTATACATACTAGTAGTTGTCAGTTTTTGTTGCTAAGTTTACATTATGTGAAAGTTCTACAGTTCGTGCACAGTTTGGATAGTTTTCAGTTCTCCGTGACCAAGATTAAAGTTGCTATAAAACATCTAAATACAGGTTTTTGTGTAAATATATATTTTCATTTCATTTGGGCAAATACCCAGGAGTTGGATGGCTGAGTCATAAAGAAACTGCTAGACTGATTTACAAAGTGACTGTAACGTCTTTCATTCCTACTAGCATTGTATGAGAGTTCAAGTTGCTCTTCATTTTTCTAGAACTTGAGATAATATGAGGTGTTTTCCTCTTATTTTTTAAATAGTCATTTAATAGATGTTTAGTTGTGTGTTATTATGGGCTTAAGTTGCATTTTCCCTGATGACTAATGATACCGATAAGCTTTGCAATTGTTTTTTGCATGCACTTTGGCATTTGTTTACTCTGGGAAATGGCATCTCCAAATTTTTTGCTAATTTGTTAATTAGATTCTTTGTTTTCTTATTTTCTGAGTTTTGAGAATTTTTAAAATATATTTTGGATTTGAGTTTTTTGTCACATATGTGATTTACGAATATTTTTTCTCTACCCTATGATTTGTCTTCAATTATATTATTTGTGTGTTTTTAAGAGAAAGAGTTTTAAATTTCAAGAGTTAGATTTGTTACTTTTTCCTTTATGGTTTGTGCATCTGGTATTTTATCTAAGAACTCTACCTGAGTCAAGGTCACAGAGACTTTCTCTTGTCTATTTCCTAAAACATTTATATGTTTACATGTTGAATTTATATATACGATTGGTTTTGTATTAATTTTTGTACACACTGAGGCATGGGTCAAGGTTAATTTTTTGGCATGTAAGTATTTAATAGTTTCAGCAAAATTTTTGGAAAGATTATCTTTTCTTTATCCAATATTTTTAGATTTTTGTCAAAAATCAATTTAAACATGTTCTGTAGGCCAGTTTTGGACTCTTTTAAGTTCAGTTTATCAATATGTATGCCTATACCAATATCGCACAATCTTGATTACTGTAGCTCTACAGTAAGCTGTCAAATCACATTGTATTAGTCCTCCAACTTTGACCTTTATAAAAATCATTTTGGCCTTTCTCACTACTTTGCCTGTCCATATACATTTCAGAAACAGGTCATTGATATCTATAAAACATGTGATTTTGATTAGAATTGCATTGAATTTGTGGATCAATTGGTAGAGAATTGACATCTTAACAATATCAAATGTTCTGGTTCGTGAACACACTGTTGCTCATTTATTTGCATCCTCTCTCCTTTATTTTATCAGTGTTTTGTATAATCCAGTATGCAAATACTGAACATATTTTATTAAATTTATACCTAATTATTTATTTAGGGGGGGTGCCATTATTAATGTTTCTTTAGAACAAATTTAAATCCAATTGTTAGTTTCCAGTGTGTAGAAACACAATTAATTTTGGAATAGTGAGCTTACATCCAGCAACCTTGCTAGACTCCTTATAAGTCTTAAGAGTTTTTTGTAATTCCCTAGTCTATATAGATCTTCTGCAAAGAGAAACTGTTTATTTTTTTCCTTTCCAATCAGTATGTCTTTTATTTCTTTTTCCTGCCCTTATTGCACTGGATAGTTTAATAATGTAATAAGAGCACATCCTTGATTTGTTCCCAATCTTTGAAAGAAAACTTTCAGTATTTTACCCTTAGATGTGATGTTATGTATGAAATTTTTGGCAATGCCTTTTATCAGGTTGAAGAACTTACCTTTTAATTTGCTGACAGTTTTTGTTATAAATGGACATGGAATTTTGTCAAACGCTTTTTTGACATTTTAAATTTGTACTATAATCAATTATATTTACTGATTTTAAATTATTGAACTAGCCTGTATTCTCTGGATAACCACAATTTGGTTGTGTTATATTTTCTTCTTTATATATTGGGGGATGCAATATACTATTATCTTATAGAAAATGTTCATCTGTGTTCATAAAATATATTGGGCTGTGTTTGATTTTCTTGTAATACCTTTGCCTGGATTGGGTATCATGGTAATTTCTGCTCTCATACTAACTTGGGAAGCATTTCCTTCTTTTCTGTTTTGTGGAAGAGATTGTATAAAAATGTTATTATTTCTTAAATCTTGGTAAAATTCACTGGTGAAACCCATATTTGCCTGGAGTTTTTCTTTGATGGAAGGTTTTTTAACTCAGAATTCAGTTCCCTTAATAACGTATGATATTTTGGCGATTTATTCTCCAGTGAGTTTTGTCATCTTGTGGGTGCAGAAAATTAGTTAATTTAATCAAATTTGTCAAATTTATAAGCAGGAAGTTGTTTGTAGTATGTTTGTACTGCAAACAACAATTTGTTGGAACTGATTTACACTCTTTCATTTCTGATATCGGCAGTAAGTGCCCTCTGTTTTTCTAGTCAGCCTAGAGGTTTATCAATTTTGTAGATCTTTTCAAAGAAGCATTTTTGGTTTTATTTATTTTCTATATCATCTATATTATTTTCTATTTTCCATTTCAGTGATTTCTGCTCTCTATTTTTTTCCCTTTTGCTTTGCTATTCCTTCTCTAGTTTCTTAAAGATGAAAACTTTCATTATTGATTTGAGACCTTTCTTTTTCCCTCTCCATCCTGCTTCGGTGTAAAGCTCACAAATTTTGAAATGTTGCATTTCATTTCATTTGTTCAAAACATATTTTAATTTCTCTTGAGACTTCTTTAACCCATGGATTATTTACAAGGGGATTGTTTATTTTCCAGGTATTTGGGATTTTTCAGATATGTTTCTATCTGGGTTTCCAGTTTAATTTGATTATGATCTAGGAAAGTAATTTTAGAATTTCAGTTCTTTTAAATTAGTTACAGTTTTTTCAGGGCTCGGAATATTACCTATCTTAGTGAATGTATATGCACTTTAGGAGAAGGTACAGTCTGCTGTTGTCAGATAGAGGGTTTTGTAAATGTCAATTAGTTCAATGATAGTGGTGTTCAGATCATCTATATACTTACTGAATTTCTGCCTCCTTGTTTTATCAGTTATTGTGAGAATAGTGTTGAAGTCTCCAAATATAACTGTGGGTTTATCTATTTCTTCTTCAGATCTATTAGTCTTTCTTTCATGTATTCTGACGTTTTGCTATTAAGGGCATACATGTTTAGGATTGTTATGTCTTGATAAACTGGCCCTTTTATCATTATGTGATAAGCCCTTTTACTTCCTGATAATTTCCTTGTTCTTAAGTTTATTTTGTCTAATATTAATATAGTCACTCCAGCTTTCGATTGCTTAGTGTAATTCTGGGTGATTTTTAGACTGATTTCTTCACATTTTGAATATTAGGTTATAAAAATCTGACTCCTGTTAAAATCCTTTGAAGAAAGTTAGAGTTCTTGTTTACTTTTTTCAGCAGATTACCAACTGGTTAGCTTCAGACTCCAAATTCTGTTTTCCTTTGCCAGTGACTACAGTCAGTTCCTATTTTTTCATAAAGTAACATAGCAAAGCTATGAACTTTGCTTTACTACTCTGTGTCTGCACAATGGCTAATTTGGAATTTGGCTGCGGAATTATGTAATAGTTCAGATCTCGAAGTCCTCACTGTGCTGCTTGCATAGTCTGTGTGTGTGAGGCAACCATAAATGTGAAGCTTAGAGTTCAGTCAGGACTTGTGTTGGTTCATTCATAAAATTAACTTCTAGCTTTCTTCTCTCTGAAATGTCCCCCATCATTCCAGCTCCTTTGGACTTCCCTTCCTGGATTTTTGGCTAGAATGATATGATTTCTTTTGAAATGTTTGCCTCCCAGACTGCCTCCCGGTTTGCATAACTAGAGTTGTTCTTAAGCAATGAGGTAGGAGGAATTAGAGAAAAAAAAAATAACAAGGACTTCTCCCACATTCTTTGGACTATAGAGGCCCCATTTCTTGATTTCTCTGGACTGAAAGATTTTTTTTCCCCCTTGGGGCTTTAGATTCCAATTTGGCCACAGCTGCTGCAGTGCGGCTCCTTGACTCTAATCATTCTTAGAGCAGGGCCCAGAACAAAGAAGAGAAAACAAAACAAAACAAAACAAAAATGGGAGTTTTCCCTACACTCTCTGGCTTGCAAGGCTTTTTTTGTTGTAGATACTCTAGCTGGAAAAAAACTTACTTTCTCTAGGGTTTTGCTTGCTTAGTTCACAGTTTCACACTGGTAGGGCCCTTGGGTTAAAAGATGGGAAGTAAAGGAGGGGGAGAAAAAATGGGAAACTCATCCTGTAACATTCATTCTTTTTTTTTTTTAATTTTTAATTTTTATTTGTTTATTTATTTTTTTTATTACTATCATTATTTTTTTGAGATGGAGCCTTGCTCTGTTGCCCAGGCTGGAGTGCAATGGCACGATCTCGGCTCACTGCAAGCTCCGCCTCCTGGGTTCACGCCATTCTTCTGCCTCAGCCTCCCGAGTAGCTGGGATTACAGGTGCCCGCCACCACGCCTGGCTAATTTTTTCGTATTTTTAGTAGAGACGGGGTTTCACCATGTTAGCCAGGATGGTCTCAATCTCCTCATCTCGTCATCCACCTGCCTCGGCCTCCCAAAGTGCTGGGATTACAGGCGTGAGCCCCTACTCCCGGCCCGGCCGTAACATTCATTCTTAAAGTTTTGGCTCCCCTCCTGATCAGCCTGCAATTGTTAACTTTTCGGAGTCCTCAGATAATTACTTTTCATAATTTGTGCAGATTTTGAGTTGTAATCAGTGGGAGAGAGAAGCTTTAATGGGCTTATTCCATATTGGCCTGCATGGGAAGTCCCCTTCCACCACAGTTTTCTTTCTTCCAATGCCTTTGGCAGCTTTCCTTCCCCTCCCCGCCCCCCGTCAGAAGCCTAACAAAAACTTGATATAAATCGTTCATAACCAAATATTGGCATGTAAAATCTTTCCTTTCTTAAAATGATCCATAGTAGCAGAGTAACATTTTCCAAAGGCAAGACTCTAATGAGCAAGTATAGGCTGCCAAGCCATTAATCAAAATTATACCAACACCAAAGCAGTTAGCCTCCCGTGTGCATATTGTTTAATTTTGTTATACTTCTGGCAATGTATATTTGTTAGTTATGTTTCTATTTTGGTTTTTAAAAATCTTTTATATTAGCAACATGCAAAATGAAATGCGAAATCCTTCCAGAAAAACATCAGCAGACGGGGTCTACTTCTCTAGCATTTAAAATGATTTGGTTTCTAAGAAGCCATAAATTTATTAGATTCTTTGTTTATTTTTGGTGAAATTCAGAAGTCAGTAAAATTTAACTTTCATATATTTCAATAACATACGGATAGCATACCAGCCTGTTTGATTATATGTGTGCAGTGTACCGACTCATCTTCGTCTTTGGCCTTAACTTATGCCTTGTTTTTGACTACATCTTCAGCAGTACAAGCCCTTATGCACGTTTTTCCTCTTATATATAAACCAAAGATGCCATAGCACACAAATATAGAAGGATCAAATGGACCCTTCTAGTTTTATAAGCTGCTGCTTCAGAAACAAGCTCTGTTTCTACACTGCATTTTCCATACTTGTCATATTATCATCAGCTCCTTCTGTATCCCAAAAGAATACTAACTACAGATCGATAGCCCGGACATGTCTGGCCATGGCCTACACGTGCCCTGAGTAGTTCATTTATTTGTCTTGGTGGATTTGCTAGAGTGGAATTTAATCAATAGCTAATTCATTAATTCTGGTCCTCGAGAATGTAGAGACTGAGCTGGATGAAGATAACGGGCTGGGTCTGGCTTTGATTGAAATATGACAAACACTGCAGCTGACAGCTTCACTGGGTACTGGGCTGACTATGAAGTTTAGTTGTTTATTCCCCATAAATGGATAAACTAAGAAAATAACACAAATAAGAAAGATGTTTTATTACATTACTGCTAGTATTCCAAAATGCATCATTTCCAGGCATGGCTCAAGGGAAAGTAGAGAGACAACTCAGATCATGTATTTTAATGTCTTTAATTGGAACCATGGCAGTGTTTTCACATCCAAATCAGTTTGGGAATGTGTTATTGATGAGGAGTGTGAGGTATAAGGTCTTTGTAGCACTCACAAATAATTGTTTTAAGATTTGCTTCTAGATGCTGAATGACATCAATGATATTTTTACACACCAACTTTCCAGAAATCTTTCTGATAGCAGCATAGGTTAGATGTCTCTAAATTAATGCTAAACCACTATCATCATTAATGAATCTCCGTATATTTTTTTCCTTTGTTGTTGTTGTTGAGACAGGATCTCGTTCTGTCACCCAAGCTGGAGTGAAGCTCACTGCAGCCTTGACCTTCCAGGCTCAAAAAATCCTACCTCAGCCTCCTGAGTAGCTAGGACAATAGGCATATGCCACCACACCCAGCTAATATATTTTAAAAATTATTTTGTAAAGATGGGGTCTCACTGTGTTGCCCAAGCTGGTCTTTTGAACTCTTGGGTTCAAATCATCCTCCCGCCTTGGCCTCCCTAATTACTGGTATTACAGATGTGAGCCACACAACACCCAGCATCCCCCTATATTTTTAAATTACTTAATGTGGAGTTAGGTATGGCTCAAGAGGTCAGAGCTTGTGGAGAAAGAGGATTCTCCTTTTTTCCTCACCAAATTTTGTAAGGCATGCTATGATATACTTTTATGCTATGACATTAGATATCAGGGAATCTCTTCTATCCTTGATTTTTTCTGCCTAACTTTTCTCAGTGAATGATAGCTTCAACTGAAGTAATGATTTTACAGTTTTGTAAAATTAAAAGAAAAAATTAATATTTTAAATTTAATTTAATTATTAACATTAAAAGAAAAAATTAAAGCCACATTTCTGTTTGTCGCTTTAGAAGGCAGAGTGTTTGGCTGAAGGGTACAGAATGTCAAATCACTTTTTTTCACCTGTATACCCAACTCGCTTACCAATATGGGCAGTTGTAGACTATTTTTAATATGGACTAAAATTGTCTGCTTAAATCTTTAAAGGATATGGGTAGAACCTTGAAAGAGAGAATTTGGAGTACACTTAGTACAATTTGTACAGATCCAGTCAATAGCCTTATGGACCATGGCTTTTAGGAAATACTACTCATTTGATGGCCATGAGTTCTGATTATCACATTCTGTTTAAGGAGACCTTAATAGAATAGAGTCAGAATATATAGAATGTAAACAGGATAGATAGAATATATAGAAAAGGGAAAACTGGGCTTATTCTTGTGGCTCTGCTATCACTATTTTCATTTCCTTACCTCCCTCTTCTTCCCAAACTCCTCCTAACTTCCTTACCTCTTGTAGCTCCCACAGAAACAACTCGGCCGCTGAAGTAGCCTTTGAGTGCCTTTCAGCAAAATCCAGTTCTTCCTCCTAATTCACTTTAGCCCTCAACTGCCACTTTGTCCCTGATTCTCTGAACATTCATTGTTTTGTTTTGTTTTTAGTGGTTCCATTAAAAACCTACTTATGAATTCTGGGTGTCCTCAGGAAAAAGACTCCCTATCTTGCTCAGGTAGTTCAAACAGTCTTGCAATTTTAGGCCATACTGATGTCTCAAAGATCTCTGGCCCTGTTTTCTCCTTAAACTCTAATCCCACATATCCACTTGCCTATTGATTTTATGTCATGATATTCACCCAACACTTCCATAACCATGAGCCTCAAAAGTTAATTTTTATCTGACTCATCATCTTTTCCAACACCCACTTCTGCAAATGGACCACCGTCCTGCATATTATCAAGGACATATATCTTTGAAGTATTTTTAATCCCCTGAGTTTATTAAACATCAATTTTAGTACACTTTCTTTTGCAGCATCTTCTCATATATGTTACTTTTCTCCATTTCCACCACTACCACCCTTGTTCATGTTTTCATCGTTTAAGTTTATATAACCACTTTATGGAGCTGTCTTAATACAATTAGATACAAAGAGAAAAAAAATCCTTTACTTTTTACCTGCTACTTACTGCCTTAACTAAACTGTTTTGGCTATCCTTCCCTCAATTCTCAAATACCCCTCAGGAACATCTTATGGCTTTCCAATTATTTTTAATTATGAGTCTTACTTTGATAATTAAGATTCATGATCAAGTATTAAAAAATCCATTCCATCACCATCAAAATTTTAGCCTCGCATCTACTTCAAAGCTTCTATCATTTCTAAAGCTCAGGCCTAATTGTAGCTTGCTCTTTTCCTTCCCCTTACTCTTTCTTCTCTATTCCATTTTATCCAAATATGTTCCCTCTCAATATTATTATTTCACTGCCATCACTGGTTGACAATCACAGCTCTCCATTGCCAAGCGATGCTTTATTGAGCAATTGTATGTTTTCCTTGAGAGGTCCTCCTGAGAATCTTTGAATAGCCAAATTCCCTCACACAAGTGTTGCCCTTTATAGCTGATCACTTGTGATGCCAAAAGAGCAGAACATTCCAAAGACTCTTCCTGCTGGAGTCTCCTCATGCCAGAAGGCCACTATCCTGGACAATGTACCTTCAAGGTAGCTCAAGCCTAGCCATCTTGCAAGGCATTCACTTGGTTCTTGAGAAACTCATCCATCTATGCCATGCTATAGATTGATATTGTGGTATTCTAGGCTTAACCTTTCATTGCAGAACTGCTCTGGCTAATTTCTGCCACCATAATTCTCTGAGAAGCAAGCTTTATTTTCTGTGCTCATATAGACTGCCAAAATTAAGAGTTCCCTGTCAAGCTGTCCCAAGATCTCCTCACCACATTTTCCTCCAGGGACAAAAGGAAGGGAAATGTGTGTCCCTTTTTATTAAAAGAACATGGGTTTTGCATTTTTATTTTTTACCTACTGCAATTTATAATAAACATCTCAGTAGGATAATTAAATATTCAATGACTTGACTTGAAAGCAAAGAATCAAATTTGTCATATTACATTTATTTAGTCTTTGTTAAGTGTTCTGATCATTTTTGATAACTATGATCTGAAATAATATTGGAGAACTTGAGTGTTACGTAAATGATTGACAAAAATGACCATATTGATTAGAAAGGCCTGTGTAAACATAATCAGAGAATCTAGAGCTATTTAATCCATAACAATTTAGGTTAATATCTTAGAGTCAATGAAGATTTCTTTTCTCTGGTCAAACAAAAATGTTTTGAAAAAATTGGGAGAAAATATTGGAATGAAATTTTAAAGAATAGTAATGTGAACCCTGACTCTTCATAAAAATTTGATCTGATTGCATCATTTTGATATTCACCTGTATAAAAGTAAGTGTTAGTAAATTATTTTCCCTACACTCCTTTGTAGCTTCAATGGTATTTTGTACTTCAAGGGACAATTGGAAGTGATGAGATCCGGGGAGAGTGAAATGCACTTGTAATTCTAACTACTTGGGAGGCTGAGTCAGGAGGATTGCTTGAGCCCAGGAGTTTGAGTTCAGCCTGAGTAATATAGCAAGATCCCATCTCTAAAAATAAATAAAGAAGAAAGTGATGACAACTGTGGGGGTGGCCACAATAGTATGTAGTAGTAACAGTAATAGAATAGTAATTCTGTTGGCAATATGACATAATTAAAAAGAAATAACTCCAACTAGAATGTCTGAACACTTGATGAATTCATGTAGGAAAATATGTGTAAAGAACTTCTAGTTCCAAAATGATGACGTAGAAGCAAGTTGGCTTCACTCCTCTCCACAAAAAACAGAAACAAATGTGCATAACTGAGATTATCACAGCAATATCCCAGAACTCAAATATGAGGAAAAGACAGTTCCCACAGTCACAGAGAAGTGAAAATCTCTAAGCAGATGGTAAGAAATTTGGACTTTCGTATCCACAACGCCCATCCTCTCAATATATTCCACACTGCACTTGTGGAAAATATTTCTCTGACCCTTGATTTCTGCACTGGAAAAGTGCGACTGCAGTGGACAGTTTCCCGACCATCTTAGGTTACCTGGCAGGAGATCGTTACCTGACTCAACCCACAGGAAGCATCAGGAGTGCTCAAAGGGATCTATCTCTGTGAGGACATCCAGAGACAACATGGGAAGATGGGACTACCATCACCAGCCCTGGAAATTCTGCTCTGTAACTCAGTAAAAGGAGATGCCAAATCAGAGTGGCTGTTCAGCAGCACCACACTTTAGTAGTTTTGCTCCACAGGTTTCCTGGATACCAAACCTCACCCAGCCTCCTCATGCTACCAGGATATCCCCGTTGGAACCTACCCTATTTGGGAAAGGTGGTATTCTGATAGTTTACTGGAGACAAGGCAAACCTGGACCTGAGGCACCATCTAGTGCCAAAAAGGAGGCAGTGACCCAGGGAATTAAAAAACAAAATGAAAGAAAATGAACAGAAAAATTACAAAAAATCTCTGCAAACATATCTAAGAAAAACCAAAGCAAGCCAGACAGAGAAAACTACAATAAATAACTAATCTTTCAATGCAAAAACATAGACATACATGCATAAGAAATGGAGAGAAGAGTAATATATGATAGGATGCTCCAAAAGAAAATGTACTAAAGTTGATGTTTAATAAACTCAGGAAATTAAAAATAATTCAAAGATATATATCCTTGATACTATGCAGGATGACGGTGTGTTTGTAGACATACGACCTGTTTCTTTAAACAGGGAAGCAGGATCTCCTCAAGCTGACAAAAGCAAAGAACAGTGACTGATCCTAACAAGATGGTGATAGTTGAACTCTATGACCAAGAATTCAAAACAACAGTTTTAAGGAAACTCAGTGATTACCAAGATAGTACATAAGATAAGTTCAGACATTTCACAAAATATTTAACAAAGAGATTAAAATGTTTCAAAAATGAAAAGGAAATCTTGGATCTGAGAAATACATCTGCTGAAGTGAAAAATTCATTAGAGGCTCTCAATAGCAAAATAGATCAGAGGAAAGCATCAACAAACTTGAGACAAGCTATTTGAAAATACGCAGAGGTGGGGATAAAAGAATGAGAACAAGTGAAGATCACCTGTAAGATACATAGAAAACTACTTGAAAAGACCAAATCTAGAAATTATTGGTGTTCAAGAGGAAGTTGAACAACAGCAAAGGGTAGAAAGCTTTTTAAAAGAAAGACTAATAGAAAACTTTCTAAAATGTAAGAAATAGATAAATATCCAAATATAGAAAGGTCAGAGAAGACCAGATTTGATTAAAATAAGATTATTCCAAGGCATATAATAATCAAATTCTTAAAGGTCAGTGACAATGAGAGGATCCTAAAAGCAGCAAGAGAAAAGAAGCAAATAACATATTTAAAAGCTTCAATTTGACAACAGTCTTCTCAACAGAAACCATACAAGCTAGGGGGAAGTGGGATGACATTTTCAAAGTGCTAAAGTAAAAAAAAAAAAAAAAAAAAAGCCATATAAAAATACTGTATACAGTAAAGCTATCCTTCAAATATGAAAGAGAAATGAAGTCCTTCCCAGATAAATAAAAGCTGAGGTAATTTAACACTAAGAGACCCATCTTATAAGAAATATTAAAGGGAGTTCTTCAAGCTGCAAGAAATAAAAAACTAATGCACAGAAAGAAAACATTTGAAAGCAAACCCACTGATAAATTAAGTATACAGACAAACACAGAATATTCTAATATGGTAATTGCAGCATGCAATCCACTCATCACTTCAGGATGAAGCCCAAAAGACAAGTTTATCAAAAACAATACTAGGCACAGCAGCCTGTTAAGAGATAGATAACATAAAAATATACAAATTGAGACAGCATAAAGTCAAAATGTGGAGAAATACAGTTAAATTTTAGAGCTTTTTCATTTTTTCTTTTTTTTTTTTTTTTGGTTTTGTTTTTTTTTCCAGGAGTTTTTTTATTATTATACTTTAAGTTCTAGGGTACATGTGCACAATGTGGAGGTTTGTTACATATGTATACATGAGCCATGTTGGTGTGCCACACCCATTAACTCGTCATTTACATTACATTAGGTGTATCTCCTAATGCTATCCCTTCCCCTCCCCCCTCCCCACAATAGGCCCCGGTTTGTGATGTTCCCCTTCCTGTGTCCAAGTGATCTCATTGTTCAATTCCCACCTATGAGAGGGAACATGCGGTGTTTGGTTTTCTGTTCTTGTGATAGTTTGCTGAGAATGATGGTTTTCAGCTGCATCCATGTCCCTACAAAGGACACGAACTCATCCTTTTTTATGGCTGCATAGTATTCCATGGTGTATATGTGCCACATTTTCTTTTTTTTTTTTTTAATTTATTTATTATTATTATACTTTAAGTTGTAGGGTACATGTGCATAACGTGCAGGTTTGTTACATATGTATACTTGTGCCATGTTGGTGTGCTGCACCCATCAACTCGTCATTTACATCAGGTATAACTCCCAATGCAATCCCTCCCCGCTCCCCCCTCCCCATGATAGGCCCCGGTGTGTGATGTTCCCCTTCCTGAGTCCAAGTGATCTCATTGTTCAGTTCCCACCTATGAGTGAGAACATGCGGTGTTTGGTTTTCTGTTCTTGTGATAGTTTGCTAAGAATGATGGTTTCCAGCTGCATCCATGTCCCTACAAAGGACGCAAACTCATCCTTTTTGATGGCTGCATAGTATTCCATGGTATATATGTGCCACATTTTCTTAATCCAATCTGTCACTGATGGACATTTGGGTTGATTCCAAGTCTTTGCTATTGTGAATAGTGCTGCAATAAACATACGTGTGCATGTGTCTTTATAGCAGCATAATTTATGATCCTTTGGGTATATACCCAGTAATGGGATGGCTGGGTCATATGGTACATCTAGTTCTAGATCCTTGAGGAATCGCCATACTGTTTTCCATAATGGTTGAACTAGTTTACAATCCCACCAACACTGTAAAAGCGTTCCTATTTCTCCACATCCTCTCCAGCACCTGTTGTTTCCTGACTTTTTAATGATGGCCATTCTAACTGGTGTGAGATGGTATCTCATTGTGGTTTTGATTTGCATTTCTCTGATGGCCAGTGATGATGAGCATTTTTTCATGTGTCTGTTGGCTGTATGAATGTCTTCTTTTGAGAAATGTCTGTTCATATCCTTTGCCCACTTTTTGATGGGGTTGTTTGTTTTTTTCTTGTAAATTTGTTTGAGTTCTTTGTAGGTTCTGGATATTAGCCCTTTGTCAGATGAGTAGATTGCAAAAATTTTCTCCCATTCTGTAGGTTGCCTGTTCACTCTGATGGTAGTTTCTTTTGCTGTGCAGAAGCTCTTTAGTTTAATTAGATCCCATTTGTCAATTTTGGCTTTTGCTGCTGTTGCTTTTGGTGTTTTAGACATGAAGTCCTTGCCCATGCCTCTGTCCTGAATGGTACTACCTAGGTTTTCCTCTAGGATTTTTATGGTATTAGGTCTAACATTTAAATCTCTAATCCATCTTGAATTAATTTTCGTATAAGGAGTAAGGAAAGGATCCAGTTTCAGCTTTCTACTTATGGCTAGCCAATTTTCCCAGCACCATTTATTAAATAGGGAATCCTTTCCCCATTTCTTGTTTCTCTCAGGTTTGTCAAAGATCAGATGGCTGTAGATGTGTGGTATTATTTCTGAGGACTCTGTTCTGTTCCATTGGTCTATATCTCTGTTTTGGTACCAGTACCATGCTGTTTTGGTTACTGTAGCCTTGTAGTATAGTTTGAAGTCAGGTAGCGTGATGCCTCCAGCTTTGTTCTTTTGACTTAGGATTGTCTTGGAGATGCGAGCTCTTTTTTGGTTCCATATGAACTTTAAAGCAGTTTTTTCCAATTCTGTGAAGAAACTCATTGGGAGCTTGATGGGAATGGCATTGAATCTATAAATTACCTTGGGCAGTATGGCCATTTTCACGATATTGATTCTTCCTATCCATGAGCATGGTATGTTCTTCCATTTGTTTGTGTCCTCTTTTATTTCACTGAGCAGTGGTTTGTAGTTCTCCTTGAAGAGGTCCTTTACATCCCTTGTAAGTTGGATTCCTAGGTATTTGATTCTCTTTGAAGCAATTGTGAATGGAAGTTCATTCCTGATTTGGCTCTCTGTTTGTCTGTTACTGGTGTATATGAATGCTTGTGATTTTTGCACATTAATTTTGTATCCTGAGACTTTGCTGAAGTTGCTTATCAGCTTAAGGAGATTTTGGGCTGAGACAATGGGGTTTTCTAAATATACAATCATGTCATCTGCTAACAGGGACAATTTGACTTCTTCTTTTCCTAACTGAATACCCTTGATTTCTTTCTCTTGCCTAATTGCCCTAGCCAGAACTTCCAACACTATGTTGAATAGGAGTGGTGAGAGAGGGCATCCCTGTCTTGTGCCAGTTTTCAAAGGGAATTTTTCCAGTTTTTGCCCATTCAGTATGATATTGGCTGTGGGTTTGTCATAAATAGCTCTTATTATTTTGAGGTACGTTCCATCAATACCGAATTTATTGAGCGTTTTTAGCATGAAGGGCTGTTGAATTTTGTCAAAAGCCTTTTCTGCATCAATTGAGATAATCATGTGGTTCTTGTCTTTGGTTCTGTTTATATGCTGGGTTATGTTTATTGATTTGCGAATGTTGAACCAGCCTTGCATCCCAGGGATGAAGCCCACTTGATCATGGTGGATAAGCTTTTTGATGTGTTGCTGAATCCGGTTTGCCAGTATTTTATTGAGGATTTTTGCATCGATGTTCATCAGGGATATTGGTCTAAAATTCTCTTTTTTTGTTGTGTCTCTGCCAGGCTTTGGTATCAGGATGATGTTGGCCTCATAAAATGAGTTAGGGAGGATTCCCTCTTTTTCTATTGATTGGAATAGTTTCAGAAGGAATGGTACCAACTCCTCCTTGTACCTCTGGTAGAATTCAGCTGTGAATCCATCTGGTCCTGGACTTTTTTTGGTTGGTAGGCTATTAATTATTGCCTCAATTTCAGAGCCTGCTATTGGTCTATTCAGGGATTCAACTTCTTCCTGGTTTAGTCTTGGAAGAGTGTAAGTGTCCAGCAAATTATCCATTTCTTCTAGATTTTCCAGTTTATTTGCGTAGAGGTGTTTATAGTATTCTCTGATGGTAGTTTGTATTTCTGTGGGGTCGGTGGTGATATCCCCTTTATCATTTTTAATTGTGTCGATTTGATTCTTCTCTCTTTTCTTCTTTATTAGTCTTGCTAGTGGTCTGTCAATTTTGTTGATCTTTTCAAAAAACCAACTCCTGGATTCATTGATTTTTTGGAGGGTTTTTTGTGTCTCTATCTCCTTCAGTTCTGCTCTGATCTTAGTTATTTCTTGCCTTCTGCTAGCTTTCGAATGTGTTTGCTCTTGCTTCTCTAGTTCTTTTAATTGCGATGTTAGAGTATCAATTTTAGATGTTTCCTGCTTTCTCTTGTGGGCATTTAGTGCTATAAATTTCCCTCTACACACTGCTTTAAATGTGTCCCAGAGATTCTGGTATGTTGTATCTTTGTTCTCATTGGTTTCAAAGAACATCTTTATTTCTGCCTTCATTTCGTTATGTACCCAGTAGTCATTCAGGAGCAGGTTGTTCAGTTTCCATGTAGTTGAGCAGTTTTGATTGAGTTTCTTAGTCCTGAGTTCTAGTTTGATTGCACTGTGGTCTGAGAGACAGTTTGTTATAATTTCTGTTCTTGTACATTTGCTGAGGAGTGATTTACTTCCAATTACGTGGTCAATTTTGGAGTAAGTACGATGTGGTGCTGAGAAGAATGTATATTCTGTTGATTTGGGGTGGAGAGTTCTATAGATGTCTATTAGGTCTGCTTGCTGCAGAGATGAGTTCAATTCCTGGATATCCTTGTTAACTTTCTGTCTCGTTGATCTGTCTAATGTTGACAGTGGAGTGTTGAAGTCTCCCATTATTATTGTATGGGAGTCTAAGTCTCTTTGTAAGTCTCTAAGGACTTGCTTTATGAATCTGGGTGCTCCTGTATTGGGTGCATATATATTTAGGATAGTTAGCTCTTCCTGTTGAATTGATCCCTTTACCATTATGTAATGGCCTTCTTTGTCTCTTTTGATCTTTGATGGTTTAAAGTCTGTTTTATCAGAGACTAGTATTGCAACCCCTGCTTTTTTTTGTTCTCCATTTGCTTGGTAAATCTTCCTCCATTCCTTTATTTTGAGCCTATGTATGTCTCTGCGTGTGAGATGGGTCTCCTGAATACAGCAGACTGATGGGTCTTGACTCTTGATCCAGTTTGCCAGTCTGTGTCTTTTAATTGGACCATTTAGTCCATTTACATTTAAGGTTAAGATTGTTATGTGTGAACTTGATCCTGCCATTATGATATTAACTGGTTATTTTGCTCACTAGTTGATGCAGTTTCTTCCTAGCCTCGATGGTCTTTACATTTTGGCATGTTTTTGCAATGGCTGGTACCGGTTGTTCCTTTCCATGTTTAGTGCTTCCTTCAGGGTCTCTTGTAAGGCAGGCCTAGTGGTGACAAAATCTCTAAGCATTTGCTTATCTGTAAAGGATTTTATTTCTCCTTCACTTATGAAACTTAGTTTGGCTGGATATGAAATTCTGGGTTGAAAATTCTTTTCTTTAAGAATGTTGAATATTGGCCCCCACTCTCTTCTGGCTTGGAGAGTTTCTGCCGAGAGATCTGCTGTTAGTCTGATGGGCTTCCCTTTGTGGGTAACCCGACCTTTCTCTCTGGCTGCCCTTAAGATTTTTTCCTTCATTTCAACTTTGGTGAATCTGGCAATTATGTGTCTTGGAGTTGCTCTTCTCGAGGAGTATCTTTGTGGCATTCTCTGTATTTCCTGGATTTGAATGTTGGCCTGCCCTACTAGGTTGGGGAAGTTCTCCTGGATGATATCCTGAAGAGTGTTTTCCAACTTGGTTCCATTTTCCCCCTCACTTTCAGGCACCCCAATCAGACGTAGATTTGGTCTTTTTACATAATCCCATACTTCTTGCAGGCTTTGTTCATTTCTTTTTCTTCTTTTTTCTTTTGGTTTCTCTTCTCGCTTCATTTCATTCATTTGATCCTCAATCGCTGATACTCTTTCTTCCAGTTGATCAAGTCGGTTACTGAAGCTTGTGCATTTGTCACGTATTTCTCGTGTCATGGTTTTCATCTCTTTCATTTCGTTTATGACCTTCTCTGCATTAATTACTCTAGCCATCAATTCTTCCACTTTTTTTTCAAGATTTTTAGTTTCTTTACACTGGGTACGTAATTCCTCCTTTAGCTCTGAGAAATTTGATGGACTGAAGCCTTCTTCTCTCATCTCATCAAAGTCATTCTCCGTCCAGCTTTGATCCGTTGCTGGCGATGAGCTGCGCTCCTTTGCCGGGGGAGATGCACTCTTATTTTTTGAATTTCCAGCTTTTCTGCCCTGCCTTTTCCCCATCTTTGTGGTTTTATATGCCTCTGGTCTTTGATGATGGTGATGTACTGATGGGGTTTTGGTGTAGGTGTCCTTCCTGTTTGATAGTTTTCCTTCTAACAGTCAGGACCCTCAGCTGTAGGTCTGTTGGAGATTGCTTGAGGTCCACTCCAGACCCTGTTTGCCTGGGTATCAGCAGCAGAGGCTGCAGAAGATAGAATATTTCTGAACAGTGAGTGTACCTGTCTGATTCTTGCTTTGGAAGCTTCCTCTCAGGGGTGTACTCCACCCTGTGAGGTGTGGGGTGTCAGACTGCCCCTAGTGGGGGATGTCTCCCAGTTAGGCTACTCAGGGGTAAGGGACCCACTTGAGCAGGGAGTCTGTCCCTTCTCAGATCTCAACTTCCGTGTTGGGAGATCCACTGCTCTCTTCAAAGCTGTCAGACAGAGTCGTTTGCGTCTGCAGAGGCTTCTGCTGTGTTTGTTATTGTTTACTGTGCCCTGTCCCCAGAGGTGGAGTCTACAGAGACAGGCAGGTTTCCTTGAGCTGCTGTGAGCTCCACCCAGTTCCAGCTTCCCAGCAGCTTTGTTTACCTACTTAAGCCTCAGCAATGGCGGGCGCCCCTCCCCCAGCCTCACTGCTGCCTTGCCGGTAGATCACAGACTGCTGTGCTAGCAATGAGGGAGGCTCCATGGGCGTGGGACCCTCCCAGCCAGGTGTGGGATATGATCTCCTGGTGTGCCTGTTTGCTTAAAGCGCAGTATTGGGGTGGGAGTTACCCGATTTTCCAGATGTTGTGTGTCTCAGTTCCCCTGGCTAGGAAAAGGGATTCCCTTCCCCCTTGCACTTCCCAGGTGAGGCGATGCCTCGCCCTGCTTCAGCTCTCGCTGGTCGGGCTGCAGCAGCTGACCAGCACCGATTGTCCGGCACTCCCCAGTGAGATGAACCCAGTACCTCAATTGAAAATGCAGAAATCACCGGTCTTCTGTGTCACTCGCACTGGGAGTTGGAGACTGGAGCTGTTCCTCTTTTTCTTTGTTTTTATTCTTTGATTTGTGATCTAAGATAAGTTGTCATTTATTTAAAATAACTTGTTATATATATGTTTTTTGTAAGCCTTATAAAAGAGTCACTAAAATAAAAAGCAATGAATTGAAACATGTTCCCAGAGAAAACTACTTAACCACAAGGAAGACAGTAAGAAAGGAAGAGAGAAGTTGCAACACAACCAGAAAACTAAAAGCACTGAATACAAATGGATACAATTCTCCAATTAATAGGCATAAAGTACCTGAATGAATTAAGGAATAAGACCCAACTATATGTTGAGAAATCTACTTCACCTATGAAGAAACACATAGACTCAAAGTTATGGAGTATTCCATGCAAGTGGAAACCAAAAAAAGAGCAGAAGTAGCTATACTTATAAAATAGATAAAACTATAAGTTTTAGTCTACAACTGAAGTCACAGACTGTAAAAATAGGCAAAGGTCACTGTATCAGGACAAAGGGATCAATTCAACAAGAGAATATAAAATTTATAAATATCTATGGACCCAACATCAGAGCTTCCAGATGCAAAAATTAATATATCTAAAGGAAAGATAGACTGCAATACAAAAATAGTCAGGAAATTCAACACCTCACTCTCAGTAATGTACAATTCATCCAGACAAAAATTCAACAAAGAAACATCTTAGTTAAACTACACACTAGACCAAATAGGTCTGACGCTTACAGAACATTTCACCCAACTGCTGCAGAATATACATATTTTTCATCGGTACATGGAATATTTTCCAAAATAGATCATGTCTTATGTCACAAAACTCAGTAAGTTCAAAAAAGTAGAAATTATGTCAAATATCTTTTCTGACTACAATGGGATAAACTAGAAATCAATAACAAGAGACGAAACTTGGAGAATACACAAACACATGGAAATTAGACAACATGCTACTGAATGACCAATGGGTCAATGAAGAAGTAAAGAAAACTTTAATATTTCTCAAAAAAATGAAAATGGCAATACAACATGCCAAAATCTATGGAATAAAGCAAAGGCACTACGAAGCAGGGAGTTCATATCAATAAACATCTATATCAAAAAAGTAGAAAGACTTCAAATAAACATCTTAATGATGAACCTCAGGGAATTAGAAAAACAAGAACAAACCAAATCTAAAATTAGTAGGAGGAAATAAATAATAAAGATCAAAGCAGAAGTAAATGAAATTGAGACTAAAAAAATACAGAAAATCAATTAAATGATAAAAGTTAGTTTCTTGAAAAGAGAAACAAAGTGGACAAACCTTTAGCTAGATTAAATAAGAAAAAGACAGAAGTCCCCCCCCAAAAAAAAAATCAGAAGCAAAAAAGGAGATATAACAGCTGAGAGCTCAGAAATACAACAAATCATTAGAAAGTATTATAAACAACTACACACACACACACACACATATATGTGTATATATATGCATATTCTAGAATAAATGGATTAATTAATTCCTGGACAAATACAATGTACCAAGATTTAACCATGAAGAAATAGAGAAACTCAATGAACCAGTAATGAGTAATGAGATTAAAGCCATGATAAAAATTCTCCCATCAGAGGAAAGCTCAGAACATGATGACTTCACTGATGAATTCTATCAAATATTTAAAGAAGAACTAATATTAATTTTATTCAAACTATTAAAAACAAACGGGGGGAAGGAATACTTTCAAACCCATTCTATGTGGCCAGCATTGCCCTGATATCAAAACCAGACAAGGACACAACAAAAAAAAAGAAAACTACAGTCTGATTTCACTGATGAGCATAGATGCAGAAATCCTCAACATGATACTAGCAAATAGAATTCAACATCACATTAAAAAATTATTTATTATGATCAAGTGGGATTCATTTCAGGTATAAGGATGGTTCAAAATATGCAACTCAATAAACATGATACATCACATGAACAGAACCAAGTACAATGACCATATGATCATTTCAATAGATGCTGAAAAAGCATTTGATAAAATTCAGCATGGCTTTATTACAAAATCCCTCAAGAAACTGGATATAGAAGGTGCATACCTCAAAATAAAAGCCATATATGACAAACCCATGGCTAACATTGTACTGAACTGGGAAAAAATGAAAGCCTTTCCTCTAAGAACTGGAACAAGACAAAGATGCCCACTTCCACTTTTACTCAACACAATACTGGAAATCCTGGTGAGGCAATTAGTCAAGAGAAGAAATAGAGGGCATCCAAATTGGAAAGGGATGAGTCAAATAAGCCTTGTTCTCAGATAACATCCTCTTATAATTAGAAAACCTAAAGACTCCACCAAAAAAACCTGTTAGAATGGATGAACAAATTCAGTAAAGTTGCAAAATACAAACTCGATATATAAAAATCGAGTAGTTATACATACCAACAGCAAGCAATCTGAAAAGAAATCAAGAAAGCAGTCCCATTAACAATAGCTACAAAGAATATAAAATACCTAGGAATCAATTTAACTATAGGAGTCAAATATCTGTACAAGTAAAACTATAAAATACTGATGAAAGAAATTGAATAAGATACAAATAAATGGAAAGCTATTCCATGCTCTTGGATTAGAAGAATTAACATTGTTAAAATGACAATTTTACCCAAAGTAATTTACAGATTCAATGTAATACCTATCAAAAGACCAATTACATTCTTCACAGAAATAGAAAAATATTTCTAAAATGTATCTGGAACCACAAAACACCAAGAATAGCTGAAGCAATCTGAGTAAAAAAAGACAAAGCTGGAGGCATTACACTACCTTATTTCAAAATATAGCACAAACCTAAAGAAATGAAATCAGCATGGTATTGGCATAAAAACACACACATAAACCAATTGAATAGAACAGAGAACCCAGATATAAATCCATGCATTTACAGACAACTCATTTTTAACAAAGGCACCAAGAACTTGCCATGAGGAAACAGTCTTTTTAATAAATGGTGCTGGGAAAACTAGATATCCCTAAGCAGAAGAATGAAACTAGACCCCTATCTCTTACCACATTCAAGAATCAACTCAAAATGGATTAAAGACGTAAGTCTAAGACTTGAAACTGTAAAACTAATAGAAGAAAACATTGGGGAGATACTCCCAGACATGACCTAGAGAAAGACATTTGTGTAAGATCTCAAAAACACTGGCAAGAGAAGCAAAAACAGAAAAGTGGGATTACATCAAGCTAAAAAGCTTCTGTACAATAAAGGAAACAATCAACAAAGTGAATAGACATGCCATAGAATGGGAGAAAATACTTGCAAACTATCTATCTGACAATGAATTAATAACTGGGATATATAAATAGCTTAAACAACTCAATAGCAAAAAAAAAAAAAATCTGAGTAAAAATTGGCAGAAGATCTGAATAGGCATTTCTGTTGCCTATTGCCTATTCAGAAGACATACAAATGGCCAACAGGTATATGAAAAAAATGTTCAACATCACTAATCATCAGAGAATTGCAACTCAAAACCATGATGATTATGTCACCCCAGATAAAATGGCTTTTATAAAATAAAAAAGCAGGAAATAATGGATGCTGGTGAAGATGTAGAGAAAGAGGAACTCTATCTACACTGTCGGTGGGAATGTAAATTTGTACAGCCACTATAGAATATTGTATGGGGATTCCTCATGAAAGTAAAAATAGAACTACTGTATAAAGCAGCAATTCACTACTGGGTGTATATCCAAAATAAAGGAAAACAATATATTAAAAAGACACCTGTACTCTCATGTTTATTGCAGTGCTATTCACAATAACCAAAATATGAAATCAACCTAAGTGCCCACCATGAATGAATGGATAAAGAAAGTGTGGTACATATACACAATGGACTCTTATTCAGCCGTAAAAAAAGACTAAACTCCTATTATTTACAGCAACGTGGATGGAACTGGAGGTCATTATGTTAAGTGAAATAAGTCAGGCATGGAAAGACAAACATTGCATATTCTCTTTCATATGTGGGAGATAAAAAAGTGAATCTTATGAAAGTAAAGAGTAGATTGGTGATTACTGGAGGACTGAAAGGGTCGTGGGGAGAGGGGGATGAAGAATAGATTCAATAATGGATATAAATTTACAGTTTCAATGAAGAGATAAGGCCTAGTATTTGATAGATCAGTAAGGTGATTTATAGTTTACAATATATTTTACACATTTCACAATAGCTAGAAAGGAATAATTTAAATGTTGTTAGCATAAAGAAAAGACAAATATTTAAGGTGATGGATATGCCAATTCCATTGATTTGCTCTTTACAAATTATATGAATGTATTAAATTCTCACATGTACCCTGAAATATGTACATCTATTATGTATTGATTAAAAAATATTTTTTTAAACTCGAGGCTTCCCCAAGATTGTAATCCACCTGTAATTTAACTGACTGCTAGTATAGCCTGTTACTTTCAGAGGAAGATAATTCAAACTAGAGACTTTCAATGTATAATGCACAATGTTGTGTGTGTGTATGTCTGTGTGTGTGTGTGTGTGTGTGTGTGTGTGTGTGTATGAAGGAACAAGAAAATATGAGAAAATGTAACCCAAAGATTTGAGAGAGAAAAAAATGTGTGTAGACATGGTGACTTTTATCAGAAGTTACATTAAGGTATTTTAAATTTCAGTCCCTATTGCTTTAAAATCTAAGAAAACTATAACAGCTATTTCATGAACAAATTTACCAAAAACACATTCATTCAAATATTTGCAATCTGTTTATGTTTATGCATGAGTGCCCAAAAATATCTTCAGCTCTTTTTCTCCAATATTTAATATTTATTCCTTGGATTGAAGAATGTTCCTTCTATTTTACTCTTAAACATCAAAGCACTGAAACTATTAATCCCGTTAATAACGATGCATATTTCTCAAAGATGCCTTTCAGTTTCAGATCAGCAACCAAAGGAGTTTTCATTGTCTCTCCAGTTGTCTCTAATGAGAGATGTACAGATGTTAAACCCACTACTCTTCTTAATCATTTTCCTTCGTGTACTTGATTAAATCCTCAAAAGCAAACTGTTCATGTTCTCGCTGAAAATACAGGCAGTCTCACTGAACAGTTATGCTGCACAAGAAAGAGAAGTTATAATGGCATGGAATGTGTTCTACATGGTATTTTCTAGACTTTACTAGTTCATGAGCTTTTGTGGATAAGTCAAACTCTTGAATGTCACTTAAATATAATCTTTTCTGTAGTTGATTACGCAGAGAATGCAAAAGAGGTATCTGCAGAATGTGGAATTAATTTTGAAAGTTGGATAAATACTTTAGAATAATAGATGTGTCTATACAAGTCACCCATGAAACTGTTCTCTCATAGGTGACATTAATTTCTATCTACAGAGTTTTATTACTGAATATGTTATGTTTGTACCCCCACGAAACTGAAATAATAATTTTCCTTTTTTTAGCACTCTATTAAAATGTTGAGGTTTATCTTGACTGCTGCTTTTTAACATAAATGTTTGGGCTTAACTGAATTCCTAATATGTGATGTCACTTGGAATTCTGATAGGGTCCAGTTATTTGGCCTGCAAAGACATATTTTGCCTTAAAATGAAAGGTATAGTTGAAATGTTATTTTACACAGTAGTAAGAAAGCATCCAACATAAATTGTGAGATTTTTATTGTTTAACTTTTGAAATAGAAGGACAAAGTTCGTATGTGCTTGTTTTATTCCAAAGTATATATGGAAACGCTAATGCTTTATATGTAAAATATACCCTACCGATATTTGTGATTAGTTAATTTTTATGGCTAGAAATTCTAGAATCATAAAAAAAAACTAATCTTGAATGTCAGAGTTTCACCCATTTTTCTGAAAACAATGAGAACAAAAAATCATTATAATATTTATATTTACCTTGTGTTTCACCAAAAGGTTTTCTTTGCTGTGCTACACTGCAAGAATATGTCATGTTCAAATCTCTGGGGCTTAATTAAAAACTTTAACTACTGTCTTCTTATAGAGATTATTAACCAAATACTAAAGATAGCATAGATGTGTGGTCTAGGCAGTATTTTTCTGGCAAGTAGACCTAAGTGCAGAATTTAAGTTCTATAGCATTAACCTAAGACTAAATCATTTTATTCAGGGTTGTCTCCTCTCTGAACAGCTTTATGTTATGACCTCATTTGCTACAGCAAATGAAATATTAATAGATCATTGAAAATGCAGTAAAGTTTTGATCAGATGTTATACCTTCATTGTATACCAAACCCTGCCTCTCATAAAAACTTTCTACTTGGGTTTAATTTGAAATTATCACTCAATTTTTTAAAAATCAAACACTTTCTTTAAGAACATGATAATGTAAACATATTTCTTATGGGAATCTTTAAGTTCTATATTTTTAACCAAAAAACATGTCTGACCATGTTAGTTAAAGAGTTATTGAAAAAAAAAAAAAAGAATCTATTTAGGTGAGTAAAAAAATTAAGCAAAGTATATTTTAAATAAGTTAGTGACTATGAAATTTCTCAATTTGGGCATTTATTTTGGCTACAAGTAACAAAACACACCTGACAAAAGATACTTAAGTAAATAGCTCTAGATATGTAGTTGACTCTTGAACGATGCAGGGGTTAGGACTGCTGATCCCCACCCAGTCAAAAATCTGCATATAACTTTTGACAGTCCCAAAATTTAACTACTAATAGCCTACTGTTGACCAGAAGCCTTACTGATAACATAAAACGCTAATTAAAACGTAGTTTGTATATGTATATTTATGCTATATTCCTACCATAAGTAAGCTAAAGAAAGGAAAATGTCATTAAGAAAATCATAAGGAAGAGAAAATATATTTACTATTAATTAAGTGGAAGTGGATCATCATAAAAGTCTTCATCCTCATTATCATTATATTGAGTAAGCTAAGTAGGAGAAGAAAGAGGAAGGGTTGGCCTTGCTGTCTCATAGGTGGCAGAGGTGGAAGAAAATCTACCTGTAAGTGGATCTGCACAGTTCAAATTTATTTTGTTCAAGAGTTCGCTGTGGATAGTTGTTGGCATTGGTTCGGCAATGCCAAATATAATGGCGACATCTTTGTGATTCTTGTGGCCTTTCTCAAATAACTGAAAGATGATTGCTGAAGTTGTAGACATCATGTTTAGCAGAAAGAAAGAGGAAAGGAGAAGGTGGCAGCTGTTTCAAGAAAGCTAAAATTTCGTAGGAACCTCCATAGGAATCCCATCATGGTGTTCCCGTGGCATCTTTGAGCAGTTATGGTTCACATCACAACTCCTAGGTAAGGTAAGGCAAAGGAGAAGCTGGTTAGAAGTAGGCATTAAGTTGCCACATGTTCTAATTGTCACCTCATTTACCAAGTCATGTATGTCTTATCTTTGCTTACCAAACAAAATGCTCTGATTTTCCTGATTAGCCATAGTGATATTTGCTTCTTGTCTTTGAAACTTAAAGTGATAAACCACCTCATGCCATGTGTTATTCTTCCAAAAGCTAACATAATTTTGATTTGAAAATATATTATATGATTTCATATATAAACATATATAATTATATATATATAAGTATCTATTGCTGCCACTTTTTACTTAAGACTGATAACATCAATGTTAAGCAGTGTCTTTTCAGAAGTATTGATTATTCTACCTGTTGCAGATCTCTTCAAATTGATTGGATGCCTCCACGGAAGCCGAATGGCATCATTCTTGGATATGATCTCCTATGGAAAACATGGTATCCATGCCCTAAAACTCAGAAGTTAGTGCAGGACCAGAGTGATGAGCTCTGCAAGGCAGTGAGGTGTCAAAAACCTGAATATATCTGTGGACACATTTGCTATTCTCCTGAAGCTAAGGTAAGTCTTTTCAAACTAATCAGTGAACCATGTTTTTCTCACTCAAGACTCCATGTGAAATTATTAGCTTCTCACACCATGGTGTATTATGATCAATATTTCCACTACTCTATGAAAAAGACTCCAAGGAAAAGAAAGGATGCTTACAAAAATTGTTATCACCCCCATGAGCACTTTTAGCCTTCGCATTTTTTATTATCTTCACAAGAAATAAAAACTTATTACAATAGGGTACATCCCAAATTTGCATTTGATTGAGTGACTTAAAATTTTCTTTACAACAGATGTGTTCAGCTACAAATACGTGTTTGATTATATGGCACTGATGAGTAACTGTGAGGAGGACATTTTATGGTTTGTCAGAAATATTTTCGCATTATAGCCATTTGCAGATTAATGTTCATATTAGATGCTGTTTAGAAATCAGATGAATAATACAGCCAGACAGAGGAGTTTGTAAACGACTTTTATTGAAAAACAACACAAAATCCTTAGTTTGAAGGTAGAATTTTACATAATGAAATAACGTCCTTATTTGTCAATAACAGCATCACACATTCAATGGCTAAAGCTACTAGTAAATGTATAAGATTTACTGCAAAAGAACACAGTAATTAAGAAAGTGAGTTACTGAAGCAATATGGATCAAAATACAAATTATTACAGCTGACACAAGTTTAGTGTGTGGTAGTTATCATCTGAGAAATTCATAAAGCCAGCACTTACTAACTATGCATTTTTTGATACTTACACTCTAAAATTATCATTATGCCTAAGTTTGACATCATTTTATGCCATTAAGTATGCACATATTTAAATACACACATCTGATGGACATATTTGTATAAAATTAAATTTGGGATTTCTGAGAAGAAAAATACTAAAATAAATTTGCCCATTAAACATATCCTCCATTTAAAAAAAAACTTGGGAAAATGTTGGCAAAATACAGAATTCACTTCTCAATTTTTTTCTTTGCTTTTATTATTTTAATACTTATTATCCGTTAAGAAGTGGACAAAGAGAGAATAGTTTATAGGCATATAAATGAATGACTTAAAGTTTGTGGAGTGCAGAAAACAATGTGTTTCATCAAAGTAAAAACTGATTCTGGCCAGAAACTGTCACAGTAGTTTAGGCTTGTATAATGGATTTGACAAGTTTCAACCCTGTAACTTTAGTGGTAAAATCAAAGCTAAGTAAAGTAAAACTAGTAAAGATAATGTTTCAATTTAAGTTTATTGTAACAGATCAAAAGGTAGATTTTCTTAAAATGTCTATATTAAATTAAAATATACCTGTGATAGAGTGAAGAAAAAGTAATAGGATGAAGAAAAATATTAATCAAGTATTAATAAAGTATTAACAAAATAATATTTACCTATGTTTAGGCTAAATTATTCATTAAATTACTTCTACCTTTCTTTATGCTGTGATTTCAGAAACTGCTTTTTGTAACTTTTGAAAAAAATGTAATGAAGCTTTCTACCAAATAAGTGACTGGTTGGTGTAACATTCCTAAATTCAATGAATGACAAAGAACTGGTTAGTTTAATTTTAAATCAATTTAAAAATGATTAAGACAAATCTACTCTACAAAAAAAAAAAAATCATACAGGTCACCTTTTATAGAAAATAAATGTAACTTGAAGAATAGGGAAACCAAAGTTAGCCTTTAGAAAACAGGTGTATGCCAATCTAACCTCATAGTCTTGAAAAGAAATATCACATTTGGTTATTCTTATAATGTAATGCAAATGTCACACATTATTACAATAAAATGAGACACACTATTTAGTGATGCCTTAAACAAAGTCTTATTTTTATTGTTGGGATTAAAGAGGCAACATAGGTATTGCAGTAAAAGAGAATAAAGGATGTCAGTTAAATTTCAAGAAAAAATTGTAAATTTCAGTTTGGGCCTAAGTACTAATATACATTTCCTAGCATGAAAGATTGAAGAGAAGTAGAAAAGAGACTTTTATTGAAGGTTTAAAAGTTTTTTGGCTAAATCACTGTAAACATCAATGTTTCCCAAAATACTTAAACAAGCCTTACCATAAAATTACAGCCGTGGTTCACAAATCCCAGTTGACATAAGACTTGGGGGGATTGTTAAAACCTAGGATCTCGTAGCTCTAGTCGCAGAGATTCTAATTCAGTAGGTTTAGATTTGGCTTTGAAAATTTGCATTTCTAACATATTCCCAGGTGTATTAGTACGTTTTCACAGCGCTACAAAGAATTACCTGAGACTGGGTAATTTATGAAGATAAGAGGTTTGACTCACAGTTCTGCAGACTTAACAGGAAGCATG
Source organism: Macaca mulatta (assembly GCF_049350105.2). Classification (NCBI taxonomy): domain Eukaryota; kingdom Metazoa; phylum Chordata; class Mammalia; order Primates; family Cercopithecidae; genus Macaca; species Macaca mulatta. The sequence continues at coordinate 73,542,470 of NC_133406.1, read as the reverse complement.
ACTGGGAGGCCTCAGGAAACTTTTAATCATGGTGGAAGGTGAAGGAGAGGCAAGGACCTTCTTCATGTGATGGCAGGAGGGAGAGAGAGAGAAGGGGAGACCTGCCACACAGTTTTAAACCATCAGATCTCGTGAGAACTCACTCACCTTTAGACCTACAATAAACGTCTCTTTTCTGCTTCTCTCTAATCTTTCATGCTAGGAAATATATGGTAATACCTAGCCCCAAATGAAATTCACAATTTTGTTTAATTTAATTGACTTCCTCTATTGTCTTTCACTGCAATATTTGTGTTGCCTCTTTAATCCCAACAATAAACATAAGACTTTGTTTAAGGCATTATTAAAATCTTATATAATAAAACATGTATATATTTGCAATACATATATATTTATATGGTATATTTATGTGTATTAAACATACATTTAAGTATATTTATTTTTATTATGAAATTTTATATAATGAAAGATATATATCTTATATATATAAAAACTGAAATGTATCTTATATATATATCAAAATTTATATATATTATATATATCAACAATTCAAAAACTGAATTTGATTAGGAAATTTTCTGTTTATGGAGAGAACTCCTAAGAGAAATAATCACTTGAAAAAGTCTCCTTTGGGACCCATCAATGATTTGAACAGGGGTGGCTTAGAAGAAAAGTGTGTGTTTTACTTGGCTGAAGGAGCCTAAGAAAGCATTGATAACGAAAAGATTATCAACATACATACAAGATATATATCTTATATCTTTTGTTATAAGATATATAAAAAATAATAAAGATATGATACACATATGCATATGTATATGTGTAAGATATGAGATATATATCTATATCTTTTACTTTATTATATAAAATTAAAATTTTAAATAATAAAATTTTATATAATACATATTATGTATTATATTACATTATATATTTTATATAGTATTATATAATATATAAATAAGTAAAAGATATATATCTTTTATTATATAAAATTTCATAATAAAAATAAATATACTTAAATGTATGTTTAATACATATAAATATACCATATAAATATATATGTATTTAAAATATACGTATATAATAAAAGATATATATTTTTTATTATACAATAATATATAATAAATTTTATATTTTAAAATTTTTAGGGGAGTAAAAAATTAAGATATATCAAAGTAAACAAACTGAAATGTTTTATTATATAATAAAATTTTTATAATTTTTAAAAGAATTTTATATATAAAATTATTTTTATTTTTATAATTTAATTTAAAAGAGACACAGTGAACAGCATGGGGAACAGTCCTTATGATCCAATCACCTCCCATCAGGTCCCTCCCTGACACATGGGAATTACAATTCAATGTGAGATTTGGGTGGGGACACAGAGCCAAACCACATGACTAAGTGATGCATCTGCAACTGGTCCAGGAATCATACTTTTTGAGAATCACTGGATTAGAAACATGCTTTTTGAAATCAAGCAAGGAAGAGGCTGCTTTTTTGAAAATTAACCGCACACAAGTAAGCTATTAAAATTTTCATTTATGTTGTCTGAGACAACTCGAAAACTGAATTCGATTAGGAAATTTTCTGTTTATGGAGAGAACTCCTAAGAGAAATAATCACTTGAAAAGGTCTCCTTTGGGACCCATCAATGATCTGAACCAGGGTGGCTTAGAGGAAAGGCATGTGTTTTACTTGGCCAAAGGAGCCCAAGAAAGCATTGATAATGAAAACATAGAAGTGAACCAGTTCTAATGGCCCATCACTAAGTAAATATTTGAGGAATAATTTCAAAAGAAGGTGATAAGTACTGGATAAACTTGCTGAAATATTGGATGTGTTTTTGTCCAGAAACTAACTCTATGTGAATGGGACTTTAATAAATGTTTTAAGATCAAAAAACAAATGGCAAGATTTTAGGCCACCGTCATAAAACAAGAGGGAGGTGTGTGCTGTTTTACCTTTACCATCATTCACAAATCCCAAATAAAACATAGAGAATATTCCTTGCTTAACTCTTAAAATGGGACATGATTTTGAAATTTACTTTTCACACAGAAGATTTTGAAATTTACTTTTCACACAGAATATGGCAGCAAAGAGAGCTGTCACTTAATTTATCCTTGCAATCAGAAAAAATTTGAATCCTTATTGCCACTAACTAAACCCAAAGAAAGAAATTCATTACAGTTGAGTTAGCAAGGCTGCCTGAGGACCACAGTGGTAGACTTTGAATTTAAGAGCTGAATTTCTTTGCTTTTAGATAATTTTTAGAAAATGAATGAAATACTAGACTAGTGGCTTTGTTGAAGACTTAGAGCTTCTACATTTTACTGTTCTTTGTTGAATTGGTTCAAATGTTGGTACACTTTGAAGGTAGCAATGAGAAAAAAGAAAAATGGGAGATGCCTCATAGTGGTTGCTTTTGCCTACCACAGGAAATGTCTAGCCAATTAATGTAACTTATGCCAAGTATGGGTTCTGATGCTATGTTTTAGCAACTATTCATTGTTTGATTTGTTGTATATACAGTGTGTCAGTCTCTCAGACCTCAAGTGAGTATGCAAATAATTATTTGATTGTTCAAGCACATAATTTTTTTTCACAGTTCCTAAAGAAAACAGAGTTAAAGGGGCTTTTCAAAATTAATTTCCATATAGATATCCTTTTTTCAAGGTAGTGGCTTATGAGATATCTATATATACGCACATACATGTAAATATTGGACTCTGTTGTGATTGCCTTGTCTGAAGACTGGGTTCATAAATAAGTGATCATATAAATTACAAGAAAAAATGCAATTTATTTTGAAAAAGGATCAATAAAACACAATATCCATGGATGTGGTGTTTTTAAAATTAAACAATCATTTAAAAATATATATATAAATATGAAGGAAATTGTTTATTTACAGTTTTGAACATCTTTACCTCAGAAACACTGACATTCAAAAGACAATTCATATTTAGAGTATTGTAATAGAGCACAAAACATGGTTGAAGACTTCAAAAAAACTGCATTCTATCAAATAACAGTTAAAAAATTTGAACGATCCTCGAAAATACATTTTTAAACCAATGAAATATGAGTAATATGGTCTCAGATCTTCTATGCCTTAGAAGAAAATAATTATATTACATGAGATAGAGTGACATAATACTGTTAACTAAACTGATATTTCTTTAAAACTGATTTCAAACTTTCAGGTTTGTTGTAACGGAGTGCTCTATAATGCCAAGCCTGGACACCGCTGTTGTGAAGAAAAGTATATCCCGTTTGTTCTGAATTCTACCGGAGTTTGTTGTGGTGGCCGAATACAGGAGGCACAACCAAACCATCGGTGCTGCTCTGGGTATTACGCTAGAATTCTACCAGGTGAGGATTATTTCCAGGTGTACTCAAAAACTTTGGGAACCTGAAAACATAAACACGTTGTTCATGTCAGTGAACTATTTCAAACACCTCCCCCTCAACAAAAATTGAACCACAAACACATAGCCAATAGCCTGCTCTAAATATTATTTCTTCCTTCTACCTTGTTCAAATATAAGCAAGGCTAAATATTAGAAAATGAGAGAACAGAAGGAATTTACAATACCTACTACATAAAGAAATAAATCTGGAGATCTGGTTAACTCCTTTTATCTTGTGGTTTTTTTTTTTTTTTTTTTTTAATTAACATGACTATATATTTTCACTATTAAATCTGTGAATTGCTGACTGTTCCACTCCATGAAGCTGTTCTCCACTTCCTCCATTTCTAATCTGAACTACACATGCATTGTTCCTGGAGAGATTGTAACTGCAAATTTCATTTGTCTAAGAATTCTAGACCACTGGCAGTATTCTCTCGTCATTATAAGTCAGGCAAGGGAAGGAAGAATGCTGCAAAGGGTGGCAAACTGGATTTTTTTCCTTCCTCCCTTTTTAGTATTAGCCAACTTACCTAACCATTTTGCTCCAAATTTCAACTACATAAAGCAATGCCTAGTGAATATAATTGGGAATGATGCTAATAACAACCGGCATTTTTAAAGTACCAAGTCTCTCTCAGGCTCTGTATTAAAGGCTTTACATAGGGATACGTTATAGAATCTTCACAACTCTAGGAAATTGGTATTTTCTCTGCAGTTTACAAGTAAGGAAACTATTTTAGAGAGGATCAATAACATATCCAGATTTGCAGAAGTGAATAGAAGTGAAAGAACTAAAATGTGAATATAGGTACGTCTTTTCTAAATCTATGCTCTTTTGAGTACTTTACTGACTCTTTAACCAAAAAGTATCAACATGTGTTGACAATTTTTTTAAAAGGACTATTTAAGACTTCTAAACTTCTTCATTACTACCACTGTCGATTACAATTTATCCTGCAAAAGTAATTGAGAATACAAAAGTAATTGAGAATACAAAAGTAATTGAGAATACAAATTTTTTCCTACTACCTAAGTTTGATACTGATATCTTCTTTAAAGAGCAAGAAATGGATATAGGAGAAAGACAAGAAAGCTAAGTTTATTGGAGGCTGTAGGAAAGCTGAATGCTTTGAGATATCTAGTTTAGGGTGAAATTTATGCCCAACATCTGGTTCATGTACCTTATGTTCAGTATAACTATATCCATCCAAGGCCATGTGAAATGAGACACTGTCTAACCCAGTGTCTTTTTTGCAAAATACTGGAGCAAATATAGAAGGTGTGTCATCACCCAATGGGTTCATCTTGCCCATTGCACAGATAGAGCCAATTTACCAAAACAGTGGTACTACAATAGAGAAAGAGCTTAATAAATGCAGAGCCAGCTAAGCAGGATAGGAGCTTTTACTCAAAACAGTCTCCCAGAAAATTCAAAACCTAAGGTTTGTCTGGGCACAGTGGCTTACTTACACCTGTAATTCCAGCACTTCAGGAGGCCAAGGCGGGTGATCACCTGAAGTCGGGAGATCAAGATCAGCCTGGCCAACATGGCAAAACCCCATCTCTTGTAAAAAAAAAAAAAAAAAAAAAAAAATACAAAAAATTAGCTGGGCCTGGTGGCAGGTGCCTGTAATCCCAGCTACTTGGGAGGCTGAGGCAGGAGAATCACTTGAATCTGGGAGGCAGAGGTTGCATTGTGCCAATGCACTCCAGCCTGGGCAACAGAGTAAGACTATGTCTTAAAAAAAGAAAGAAAGAAACCCTAGAGTTCTTTAGTTTTTGTTTTTTTGCTTTTTGTTTGTTTTGAGGCGGAGTTTCACTCTTGTTGCCCAGGCCGGAGTGCAATTGTGTCCGGATTTGGTGGATTCTTGGTCTCACTGACTTCAAGAATGAAACCGCGGACCCTCGCGGTGTTACAGCTAGGTGACTCATCTGGAGTTTTTCCTTCCTCCCATGCGGAGTTGTTCGTTCCTCCCGTCCGGAGTTGTCCATTCCTCTGGGTGGGTTCCTGGTCTCGCTGACCTGAGGAGTGAAGCCGCAGACCTTGGCGGTGAGTGTTACAGCTCATAAAGGCGGTGCGAACCAAAAGAGTGAGCAGCAGCAAGATTTATTGCGAAGACTGAAAGAACAAAGCTTCCACAGTGTGGAAAGGGCCTGGGTGCTAAGCCCCTCACTGCCGGGGGCTGGCAGTGCTGGCCGCCTCTCATAGTGCCGCCCGCCGATCCCGCGACCGCCAGAAACTCACGCTGGCCCGTGAGCACAGTGCGCAGCCCCGGTTCCCGCCCGCACCTCTCCCTCCACACCTCCCCGCAAGCAGAGGGAGCCAGCTCAGGCCTCGGCCAGCGCAGAATGGGGCTCCCACAGTGGAGTGGCGGGCTGAAGGGCTCCTCAAGGCTTCCAGAGTGGACGCCGAGGCCGAGAAGGCGCCAAGAATGAGGGCTGCTACCACGTTGTCACCTCTCACAATGGCTTGATCTCCGGCTGTCTGCAACCTCCGCCTCCCAGGTTCAAGCGATTCTCCTGCCTCAGCCTCCCGAGTAGCTGGGATTATAGGCATGTGCCACCACACCTAATTTTGTATTTTTAATGGAGACGGACGTTTTCCATGTTGGTCAGGGTGGTTTCGAACTCCTAACTTCAGATGATCCGCCTGCCTTGGCCTCCTAAAGTGCTGGTATTACAGGCGTGAGCCACCACGCCTGGCCCAACCTAGGGTTTTTTTTAGGATAGTGCAGTAGGCATAGGGCTAGGGAATGGGGGATGCTTATTGGTAGGGGATAAAATTATAGGGAGTCAGAGCTGTCTCCTCACCCTGAGTCAGTTCCTGGATGGGGACTACAGGATCAGATGAGCCAGTTTACTGGTCTGGGTGATGCTAGCTGGTCCATCAGAATAAAGAGTAAAAAGTACCTTGAACACTAATCTTAGGTTTTACAATAGTGACGTTATCTATGGAAGCAGTTGAGAAGGTTAGGAATCGTGTGACCTCTGGTGGCATGAACACCTGAGTCATAGTTCCTTGTGGCTAATTTGTTAATTTTACAAAGGTGCTCTGCCCCCCAAGCAAGAAGCAAGTTTGTTTCAGGAAAGGACTGTCATCATTGTTTCGAAGTTTAACTGTAAACTAAACACCTCCCATAGCTATCTTGGCCTATGCTGAGGAATGGACAAGGGTAGCTTGGAGACTGGAGGCAAGATGGAATTGGTTAGGTCAAATTTCTTTCACTGTCATAATTTTCCAGTGTCAGAATTTTCTTACTGTCATAGTTTTTGCAAAGGTGGTTTCAGGTGTCCTGATTAAATACTGCTCAAGTTTACTCAAGTCAGAGAACCTTCACTCATTATTTTTCCTTACAATTCATAGAAAAAAAAACATACATTTTTTATAGCAGTGCTGTTATTTCTCTATCAAAAATATTTCAAACTTGAATAAGTTATAGTAAACCAGATTTTCCAAGTTAGAAAAAGTAAAAATGTATATGGAAATAAGAGTTTTGTAGAAAACTGTTAAACTTCTTCATACTACAGCTCACAATGTCAACAATAGATCAAATACTGTTAAATGCTTTACTTTCTCAAAATAAGTTGCATTTGGGGAGTTTTCATGTATGGTTCATATCTACCATTGCTTACAAATAACTGCTATGAAATTATAATTACAGAGATGAGATGGACATTTTGTGTTGTTCAATTCCTACCATTCTTCACACCAGTAGACCAAGTTGATCATGGAACTAAATAATAGTGTTTTCATTTCCACATCACATTAAAGTTTTGATGTTATGATTTGCAACCAACTATTCAAAGTCTGCAAAATATCTTCTGTCCCTTAAAACTAATGAAAAATACTTATTTACATCTATCACTGCTACTAACTCAGGACACTTGCCTGTGACTTTCTCAATGCTAACACAAGTAGTCAGATTTTGAACTGACAGCACAATCTACTTTTGTTAGGTTTCAAAATAAAATTTAACAATTTTCTTAAAAATGAAATAACTCGTGGAAGCTCAGAAGTTGTCATTGATATTATATGAGCCTTTTAATAATTAATTTTTAGACCAAGGGTTTTAAAAATATTTATTGTCTCTATCTATAAATACATGTTTCCGAACACTTAAAGCATTTTAATATCTACCAAACCATTGAGCATGCCCCAAATTTTGATTCTTTTTTAAGTAGTTCATTTTTCATAATATTAGAATGCCTACCCTGGTGAAGAGAAAAGGAAAAAAGCAATCTCATGAAATAATCAAAGAGTGTTTTCCTCCAATCATTAATCTCACTGTACCTAAATGAAGAGATTATTTTGTGACCTCTGTCCTCAGCCCCGTGGTCTTTGTTAACTAGTTTAACACTGGTTACATTGAGGGGAAAAAAGCACAATGGTCCCAAATCCTGTTGCATGTAAATGTGATTTAAATCTGGTCACTAGTCTGCCAGTTCAAGACCAAGATGGGTATAGGCATTTTGATATTTATAGATTAGTCTGAAATATTGGTAAATATGTACTTTATTTTTTTTTCTCACAACTTTCTTCCATAATACCCCATAACAAAGAGCAGAAGAGAAAAGAATGCTCATTTCTCTCCCTTTTTTATAAATATGCTAATGACCCCAAGTAAATGTTAATGTGGGTCATTCTTTGATAAGAATAACAATTAACTGTTACACTGCATGGTAGTTTTTAGAGAGAAAACATTTTCCAGTCTGGCCTGAAATAGATTCATTTTGAGAGGTTAATGAGAAGGTGACTGATCCTTGTATCTTATGTCTAATAGCCCTTTTCTGAGGAAAAGAAATTAGTTTTATTTCTCATTGATATAATACACATCTTTCTTTTTTTTTTTCTTTTTTTGAAGTCTTTTCTTCTGTCGGTAACTGAATAAGATTCTGAGGGATTCAGAAAAATATGACTAAAATATCTAAACCAGTTAACATTTGTTATGCTCAAAAGAGGCTTTTAAAAAAAGTGTTGGCTTTCCCCGTGTAGATGTGTACACTGTGTTTCCTCTAAGCTCACCATTGTCCTAAGTGGTGTTTAATTACCTGATGTTGCCCTGTACCATGGGATACATTATCTTAAAGTTTACCAAAGAGGGACATTATGTTCTCTGAATGTAAAGACAAAAAATATGGCAACTGCATTTCAGACCAAGCAGAGTTATTTCACCCAGAGGAACATAACAAATACAGTAATTTTACTGTTTACAATAAGCTCATTGCTCCTTCATTGGTCTCTGGCAGCATCATCATGGAAACTTATACTAAGTTCCCTTTTACTTAGAGATACCATATTATAGGATCTTTTCAAAGATAATTGACTAAGCCAAGTGTCTCCTGAATTCTAGAAATTCGTATTTTGAGAAAATCCTGAGTATGTCTTGATCCACTCCTGGATATTTACCCTAGAGAAAAGCAAATTTATGTTCACACAAAAACCTGCACATGAATGTTTACCGCAGCTGTAATCATTACTGCCAAAACCTGGAAACAATTCAAATGTCCCTAAGTGAGGAAATGGACAAACTGTGGAACAAAGGAATACTATGTAGCAATAAAAAAGAACAAAGTATTGATAAGTGCCAAGAAGATATCATGCCCAGTGAAATAAACCAGTCTCAAAAAGCTACGAACTGTGAGACTGCATTTACATGACATACTATACAAGACAAGCCATAGTTTTGGAGATAAAAGTCGACAGTTGCCAAGGGTAATGGATGAGAAGGGAATGTGACTATACAGGGATAGCATGAGGGTGTTCTGGGGGGTGATGAAACTCTTTTGTATCCTGGTGGTGTCTCTTCATTAAAATTCATGGAAGTGTGCACCCAAAAAAAGTAATGGTCCTGAATAATATTTTTTAAATAAAATATTTTAAATAGACTTTGCCTTAGAATTCTATTTCCATTTTACGCATGGGAAAAATGGGACATAGAAACATGGCCAAGACACGCAGCTAATCAAAATAGGAATTTTCATGATTAAATTTTAGGGTGAGCTCTTAGAGATGGTGTGTTTTATAATAATGTGATTATTGTGTATGAATGACAATATATTTTTCTCATATATTGGTAGAACAGAAAGATAGCAAATATATTTCCATTAAAATTACAACGAACATCCCTATTTTTAAAAGAAAGAAAGCAAAAATGTCTTAGTCAGATGACTATTTCAAGTAATATTTCATGATCACATTCTTGTGAAAGAATAAGTTTTGTGTAGTGTTTCAGTGGTTTGATGCTGAGTAATTAGTGGATAAGATATTGGTTCTGGAGTCAAACTTCCTGGCTCCACATCCCATTTCTTTCACCTCTTAGTTGTTTGACCTTCATTAAGTAACTTTAGGAATATTAGCGGGATATTAATGTTTCTGATGTCCATTGGGCTGCTGAGTTATAATACCCAAAGCTAGCCCAATCTTTTATATCCAAATAGAAAAAAAATGTTTAGTAATTGGGGAGCACATGAGTAAAGGGGACTAACAGGCCTCCTTTAAATGGCAAAGTTTCTAATGAATCATTCCAGAGCAAGGACTCAGGGGTGTCCACTTTCATCAGATCATATAAAGGGATAGCCAGTTCATAAAAGCTAAGATTCAAACATCTAGTGACCCTTGAGATCCTATGAAACCAAGGATCCTTGTTGATTCTATGAGGCCAAGCAATTCTCTAAGTTGACTTTTAGCAACTAGCCAGGGAAAGTCATGAAGAGCTTCCAAACTTTGAGGAGCAAAGGACTTTCCATTTTGCAAACTGTCACAGCCTAGAATTTAAGTCCTAGTAAAAGCACTTTGTGCTGACAAAATTGACATTTAGAGACTTTATGTCGATTGTATGCTACCACTGTTGACAAATAGAGGGAATCAGTTTTTCAAGACTATCTGGAGAGCATGACAGATGATCATTCACATATTGTACAACAGTTGAATCTTATAGAGGAAATTAAATATCACTCAGTTTGTTTCCTATTGCTGCTATAACTCATTACCAGAAGCTTTGTGGCTTAAAACCACACAAACTTACCTTATACATCTCAATATCAGAAGTTTGAAATGGGTCTCATTGAGCTAAAACCAAGAAGTTAACAAGAGCTGCATTCCCTTCTGGAGGCAAGAACCCATTTTCTTGCCTTTTCCACCTTGCAGAGGCTGCTCACATTCTTTGGCTTGTGGACCCCTTCCATTTTCCAGGCCAATAATGACCAGTTGAACCTTTCTCACATCATATTATTAAAATTAATCACATCTGTTGTCTTCTTTCCTCTTTGCCATGTAACATAACATAGTTACAGGCTCCAGGGATGAGGATGTGGATGTCTTTGGGAGGCCATGTTGTGCTTACCACAGTAAGGTAATGGTTAAGCAATTGTGAGAATTAAGAAGGCGTTGTTGTAAACTCTCGGGGAGTAACTGTCACAAATGAAACAAAAAATATACTGTGAGCAGGAGTGCAAAAATATATGAAAAAAATTCTAAGTATAGATCTGCTATAAATTAAGCAGCTGCCTCAGGGAGTGGCAGTAAGATGGTATTAGGGTTGGGAACTACAGGGAAATGGGGGAGTGCAATCTTGTTAATGACACTTAAATCTTGTACAAAGCGATGACACTTAAATCTTGTCCAAAGTGGTACACAAGTCTTTTGTCATTTTGATAGAGTGAACAGTGAACTATAAGCACTGGTACAGGGGATAATGAGGTATTATGCCAACTGAGATAACTTTCTGGAGGTGTGTAGATACAATGGACCGAGTTATTAAATATTGTTCTTTTCAGTAGATTTTGGGCCAGTTTCAAGAAATGCATAGCCAGATTGATAGACATCTTTAAGGGGTTAGCATCCTGTATGAATCCCACATCTGAGCAGTTTTTGCCCCAGAGGGTCTTGGAGACACATTCAAAGTCAGAGATGTTGATCACAAAGGCATCAGGTAATTAGCTGGTGGCACCACCAAATGATAGACCAGGCCTTCTTCTCCTGGGATTTACAGAAAGAGACTCTCAGGTTCACATTTAATGCTGGTATCTCATTTACAAAGTGGATCTCTTCTCAACAGATGAACTGAAGTGGAATTTGAGTTATAGAAGTTCTTTATACATTCTGGATACTACTTCCTTATCAGATACTACTTCCTTATAAAGCTGCCATAAACATTCATGTATAAATGTACAAATTTCTGTTCAATCTCCTGTTTTCAATTATTTTGAGTTTATACCCAGAAGTGGAATTGCTGGATCATATGGTAATTCTATGTTTAATTTTCTTCTTAAGAACTGCCATACTGTTTTGTGGAACATTTTAACATTTTATATTCCCAACAACAATGCACAAGTGTGTCAATTTCTTCATATTCTTGCTGATGCTTGTTATTTTATGGTTTTTATAACTATCCTAATGAGTATCAAGTGGTATCTCATTGTGGTTTTGATTTGCATTTCCCTACTTATTACTAATATTGAGCATATTTTCATGTGTTTATTGGCTATTTGTATATCTTCTTTGAAAAAAAGGTCTATTAAAGTTATTTGCCCATTTAAAAAGTACAGTCTTTGTTTTATGTTTTTGAGTTATAGAAGTTCTTTATACATTCTGGATACTACTTCCTTATCAGATATATAATTTTAATATATTTTCTCATGAGTTGCCTTTTCACTGGTTGATAGTATTCTTCGATGCCAAAAAGTTATTAATATTAATTATGATGAATCCAATTCATCTTTTTTCTTTATTGCTTCTGCTTTCAGTGTCATAGCCAAGAAATCATTGACAGAGCCAATGTCATGAAATTTCTCCTTTACTTTCTTCTAAGAATTTTAAGTTTTAGCTTTTATGTCTAGATCTTTGATCCATTTTGAGTTAGTTTTGGTATATGATATAAAGTAAGGGTTCAATATCATTCTTTGGCATGTGGGTATTCAACTTTTCCAACATTAAAAAAAAAAAAAGGGTCCTTTCCCCATTAAATGGTCTTGGCACCTATGTTGAAAATCATTTGCCCATATTTGCAGGGGTTCATTTTTAGGATCTCTGTTCTATCGCATTGGTCTATATGTCTGCCTTTGTGCCAGTAACACACTTTTGATTACTATAACTTTGTAGTAAGTTTTGAAATCAGAAAGTGTGAGATCTCCAACTTTGTCCTTTTTCAACGTTGTTTTGACTATTTGGAGTTTTTTGAGATTCCATGTGAATTTTATAATGGTTTCTTCTGTTTCTGCAAAAAGCATTGGGATTTTGATAAGGATCGAATTGATTCTGTAGATCACTTGAGCAGTATTGGCATCTTAACAATATTAAGGCTTCCAATCCATAAACATGGGATGTTCTTCCATTTGGTTGTCTTCTTTAATTTCTTTCAACAACATTTTGTGGTATTTCAGTCTTTCACTTTCTTGGTAAGTTCATTCTTAAGTATTTCATTTTTTTTATGTTATTGTAAATGAAATTATCCTATTAATTTTATTTTCAGATTATTCATTCTTAGTGTATAGAAACATGCCTGGTTTTTCTATGCTGACTTTGTATCCTGATACTGTGCTGAATTTGTTTATTAGTTGTAACAGTTTTTTGTTTGTTTGTTTGTTTTTTAGAATCTTTAGAGTTTTCTCTATATGATGTCATGTTCTCTGAGAACACATAGCTTTGCTTCTTCCCTTTCAATTTGGAAGCCTTTTATTTTTTTCTCTTGCCTAATTGCTCTAGCTGTAATATCCAATATTATGTAGAATACAAGTGGCAAAGGGTAGCATCCTTTTCTTGTTTCTGATTTTAGAGGAAAAGTTTTCAGTCTTTCACTGTTGAGTATGACATTAGGTATAGGTTTTTCTCATATACTCTTGATTATGTTGAGGTAGTTTTCATCTATTCCTATTTTCTTGAGTGGATTTATAATGAAAGAGGTTGAATTTTGTCAAATATTTGTTCTACATCAACTGAGATAATCATGTGTTTCTTTTTTTCCCTTTTTTCTATTGATGTAATGTGTTACATTGATTAAATTTTCATATATTGACCCATCCTGGTATTCCAGGAATATATCGCACTTGGTCATGTTGCAGAATCATTTTAATGTGCTTTTGAATTCAGTTTTCTAGTGTTCTGTTGAAGATTTTTGCATCAATATTCATAAGAGCTATTGATTTTAACTTTTTTCTTGTAGTTTCCTTGGTAAGTTGTATGTTTCTAGTAATTTGTTCATTTCATCCAGTGAGATGGATTTTTGACCAATAAATTTGGACAGAAAAGATCTCAAGGATAGCTGCTAAGAGTTATTGTCCCATTTTTTATACTCCTTATATATCTATGTATAGTTAAATCTTGTCCCATATTTTTATATCATTTTGGTAAACAGTACATCTCGCTTTTACTCAACAAATTTTAGGATATCCAGTGCTCACCCAAAGGTGAACTAATTGAGAAGAGGAAGTCCAGGACTACAAATCCCTAAGGCAGTCCTAAATTCTTCAGTGGATTTGTACCATTTCTTAAGAAAGCTTGACAAGTCATTAATTGGATTATAGAAATCTTACCTGGACCATGCTTGAAGGCCATAAGACCCACTAGATTGATCTTCATACTCACATATCTTATATAATGAAGAGATGTTGTCCAGGGGGAAAGATACGTCCAAGAAAGAATGGTAGAGAAAAGGGGAGAAGGTCTGTTGAAAGTCTAGGAAGAAGAGGAGGAGCAGGACAAGAGAGAGAAGGAAGTCGGGGTTCGGAGGGCCACGAGGGAAGCCAACCACGGTGGGGTCATGAGATAGAGAAGGGAAAATGAAGTTTGGATTTTAGATCCACCAAGTTTTTATTAGTTCTTTTGAAAGTATCCTTAAGGGAAGCCATTTACAAAATTTTCTGTCTTTTAGAGTTGTTTTTATACCAAACAAACAAAGAAGCTAACTCTTGGTATTTAGAATATTTGAGTCCTTTGATCTTAAGGTACCAGGCAAAAGATTATCTAAGTCTGTTTTTTTGTTTGTTTGTTTTTGTTTTTTAGATATGCCCAGGCTGGAGTGCAGTGAAGCAATCCTAGCTCACTGCAAGCTCTGCCTCCTGCCTCCTGGATTCAAGCAGTTCTCGTGCCTCAGCCTCCTGAGTAGCTGGGACTACAGGCATGCACCACCAAGCCTGGCTAATTTTTTTTATTTTTAGTAGAGATGGGGTTTCACCATGTTGGCCAGGCTGATCTCCAACTCCTGGCCTCAAGTTATCCACCCGCCTTGGCCTCCCAAAGTGCTGGGATTACAGGCGTAAAGCACCACGTCTGTTGGATTATCTTATTCTTATATCAGGTTTCCCAGACTGTCCTATGAAGAGAAATGTAGCAAAATTCAGTGTGTGACATAACCCAAAGAAGTACTAGTACACTGACTTAAATACAGTATTTTTTACCTCCTCTCATGTAATTAACCTTCCCAATGGGAGTATTTTTATTTGGTTGTCCAAATATAGTTTGGTTTAGGAAATTATAATCATAAGCAAAATAAATGTATCAGTAGTTGGTTTTTGAATCCACCCTACTTTCCAAAAGAAAATTACTCAAAACAAAAAAGTATTCCTAGATGTTTTTCTATAATGCCACATAATCCATGTCACCAGACCTGATGGTGAGGAAATAGACAACATAGACTTACTTGTAAGTTGCCCTGTGTGTATCTGATCTGACACACATGTTTATACACAAACACTTTGGAGTCATTTGGAAATTTTGCAACTCCAATATGATAATATTCTCTCTAGTAATTCTGTCAATCAGTTGGGATCCGCAAGATGATTGTGATAAAAGTTAATTGTGAGTCATAGCATATTTTTTTAACTGACGTAATGATTATTATTGTCCTAAATTGACAGGTGAAGTATGCTGTCCAGATGAACAGCACAATCGGGTTTCTGTTGGCATTGGTGATTCCTGCTGTGGCAGAATGCCGTACTCCACCTCAGGAAACCAGATTTGCTGTGCTGGGAGGCTTCATGATGGCCATGGCCAGCAGTGCTGTGGCAGACAGATTGTGAGCAACGATTTAGAGTGTTGCGGTGGAGAAGAAGGAGTGGCATACAATCGCCTTCCAGGTAGGGGACCCAGGTCTACCTTTCAGTAGATGGAGGATTGGAGAAGCAGGGAGAGTGAGAAATTTGCCCTAGAAATAAAACAAATAAGTAATTAAAGCTCACATTGGTTATATCTAATGCAATAATTTGGAACATACTGTTTAACACATAACATTGTAATCTCCCAATTTTTACATGTATCTCATGTATTTCATAAAAACACATCAATTTTTTTCCTCTTGAAAAGGTCATGTCCACCAAAAAAAATCCCACACATAAATGCATTGGTTATGAATGAAAAGAATATTTCCTAGCAAATAGTATACAAAATTATTATAATGATATTGTGTCATAATTCTTTTACTCCCTATTCTACTGTATGAAGCTAACACTAATATTAATAACAATAAGTATCTTTGAATGAATACTAAGACACTCTACCAATATTTTATATATTATTACCTCAAATAATCTTCACAATAATCTTACATGATAGGTACTATTATTATCTACATTTTAAAAATGAAGAAACTGAAGTTCAGATATTAGATATTAGATGTTAGTTTCCACTTGCTAAATACCACACAGTCAGATCCAGATTTTGGGAGGCCTGACACTTATGTTATTGGAGGTGAGGATTTTAAAGACAAGAAAATTAAAATATGAAGTCAGTGTTCACAGCATCTTCACCAGGCATAGATTCCATCTCAAGAAGCCACTTTCTTTGCTCCTCCTTAAGAAGCAACTCCTCATGTGTTAGTTTTATGATTGCAGTAATTCAATTACCTCTTCAGGCTTCACTTCTAATTCCAGTTCTCCTTCTATTTACCTACATCTGCAGTTATTTTTTCTTTTTGAGTCTAAAACCCCTCAGTGATCCATGAGGGTTGGAATCAACTTCCTCTAAACTCCTGTTAATGTTGATATTTTGACTTCTTCCCGTGAATCATGAATATTCTTAATTGCATCTAAAATGGTGAATCCTTTCTAAGTTTTCAGTTTGCTTTGCCCAGATCCATCAGAGGAATTACTCTCTATGGCAGTTATAGCCTTACAAAATATATTTTTAAATAAAAAAACTTGAAAGTCAAAATGACTACTTGACCCATGGGCTGCCGAATAGATGGTGTGTTAATAGGCATGTAAACATTAATCTTCTTGTCTATTTCTATCAGAGCTCTTGGGTGACAAGATGCATTGTCAGTGAGTATTGATATTTTAAAAGAAATATTTTTTCTGAGCAGCAGGTCTCAATAATGAGCTTAAAAAACATAGTAAACCATATTGTAAACAGATATGTAATCATACAGCCTTTTTGTTCCATTTACAAGCACAGGCAGAATAGATTTAGCATAATTATTAAGGGCCATAGAATTTTTGCAGTGGTCAGTGAGCATGGGCTTCCACTTAAAGACACCAGCTGCTTTCGCCCCCCAACAAGAGAGTCAGCCTGTCCTTTGAAACTTTGAAACCAGGCATTGACTTTTTCTCTCTACCTATGAGAGCTCTAGTTGGCATCTTCTTCCAGTGCAAGGCTATTTCATCTACAATGAAGATCTGTTGTTTAGTGTAGCCACCTTCATCAATGATCTCACCTAAGTCTCCTGGGTAACTTGAGGCAGCAGTTTCTACAACAGCACTTGCTGCTTCACCTTGCACTTTTATGTTATGGATATGGCTTTTTTTTCTTAAACCTCATGAACCAACTTCTGTTAGCTTCCAACCATTCTTCTGCAGCTTCCTCACCTCTCTCAGACTTCACAGAATTGAAGAGAGTAAGAGCCTTACCTGGACTAGGCTTTGGCTTAAGGGAATGTTGTGACTGATTTGATCTTCTATCCAGACCACTCAAAGTTTCTTCATATCAGCAATAAGGCTGTTTCACTTATTATTCATGATAAGTGAAATAGAAATCTTAACTGGACCATGGTTGAAGGCCATAAGACCCACCAGATTGGTCATCATGCTCACATACCTTATAAGATGTAATGAAGAGATATTGTCCAGGGGAAAAGATATGTTTGAGAAGGAGTGGGAGAGAAAAGAGAAGAAGGTCTGTTGAAGGTGTGGGAAGAAGAGGAGGAGTATTTTGATTTTCTTCAAGAACTGTTCCTTTGCATTCATAACTTGGCAAACTGTTGGGCATGAGAGGTCTAGTTTTTGGCTTATCTTGGTTTTCAACATGCCTTCCTTGATAAGCTTAATCATTCCTAGCTTTTGATTTAAAGTGAGAGACATGAGACTCTTCCTTTCACATGAACACTTAGAGGCCATTGTAAGGTTATTAATTGGCCTAATTTCATTATTGCTGTGCCTCAGAGAATAGGAAGGCCCAAGGAGAGGGGGAAAGATAAGGGAAAGGCTGGTCTGTAAAGCAGTCAGTACACACAGGACACTCATCAACTAAGCTTTCTGTCTTATAATAATAATGAAAAAGCTTAAAATATTGTGAGAATCATCAAAATGTGACACAGAATCATGAAGCAAGTACATGCTATTGGAAAATTGGCACCAATACACATGCTTAATTCAGGGCAGCCACAAACCTTCAATTTGTAAAAAAAGCAGTACCTGCAAAGTGCAATAAATCAAACCACAATAACATGAGGTATGCCTGTGATACTAAACTACTATATGCCTTTTTAATTCTCATTCTCTCGTATGTGTACAGCAGAGCTTTACAGAGGTTACATGATGTGATTTGCAACAGATCAAATGCAGAATGAGAAAGAAAATTAAATTGCCTTCTCTTAACTGAACATTAAAGAAGCTTGCAAAAATATAACACAATGTCATTCTTCTCACTATTTTTTATTTGAAAAACATATTTATGCTTCATAAATATGTTGGCATGTTATGGATTTATTATATTTATGTCTAAATGCATTAATAAAAAAATTTCAAAAATTTCTGCTGTAAGTTTTAACACAGTACATATCAACAGGTAAAACCCATATAAACAAAAGGTATTTGGGGTCCTCAATAATTTGTAAGCGTATAAAAGGATCCTGAGACCAAACACCGCATGTTCTCACTCATAGGTGGGAACTGAACAATGAGAACACTTTGACACAGGAAGGGGAACATCACACACTGGGGCCTGTCGTGGTTGGGGGCAGGGAGGGAAAGCATTAGGAGATATACCTAATGTAAATGACGACTTAATGGGTGCAGCACACCAACATGGCACATGTATATATATGTAACAAACATGCACGTTGTGCACATTACCCTAGAACTTAAAGTATAATTAAAAAAAAGAAAACCATATTTGCGCTTCATAAATATGTTAGCATGTTATGGATTTATTATTTTTATGTCTAAATGCATTAATAAATAAATATTTCAAAAATTTCTGCTGTAAGTTTTAACACAGTACATATCAACAGGTAAAATCCATATAAACAAAAGATATTTGGGGTCCTCAATAATTTGTAAGCTTATAAGAGGATGCTGAGACCATAATTTGAGAACCACTGCTTAAAGTCATAGTAATGTCTACTAGAAAATTATGGCAATTAATTAGTTATCCTGTACTGTGACTAACCTGTTGAATACCTTCTCCTCCTACTTTAGGTGAAGTAACTAATAACAGGTCTATTAAAGATAGAACCAAGGTGGCAGGGAGGATGCAAAAGTGTTCCCCCCGTATACCCTAATACATCGGAGTTTAAAAATGACAGCAAAATATTTGATTTTAGTGTGTTTGTTCATCTGTAGCTTTTTAAAAGAATTAGTCTACTGCCATACTCCTTCCTTTGTTAAATATGTCTTATGTAATAACCATATTCAAGATATCATTCTTGGTGCTTGGCAAGTGTAAAAATGGCCAAGATTCCATTTTTATCCTCAAGAACTTACAACCTAATCAAGGAGAAAAGTACCTACAAGGTTATACACAGGCCACAAGAGAGGGATGAATGCATGCATATTCTTAAGACTGAGAGATCACTCCAGTCAAAGTAATGAAGGGGGTTGTTCCATTGGATTGGAATCTCAAACAGTGAGTATGATTTTGGCAGGCATGGCTTGAGCTAAACTGTGAAATCAGCAATCCGTAAAATACAAATAGTAGTGAGGACTACAAGAGGTATACACCCTGTGTAAGGAAGAAAGGAGATAAATCTGAGTAGGCAAAGGGATTTGAATATTAGGATTTGAATATTATTTAGCACTCAGGGAAGAGTCAATATGATGATAAGACCTGTAGTTTAAGATTAAATTTAGGTGGCAGAACAAATGCAAAAGAGAAGGAAAGAGAAGTCAGCACACCATTGGCATAAAATAAAATGCATCTGTTCTAAGAAGGGGAATGGAGGTTACTGTCCACTAGGACAGTGGTTCTTAATTTGTTTTCCTTTTGAATATTTTGAAAGTTACAAACCCTCACTCTGAATAATAGTGCATAGAATACACACAAAAATTTGCTTGTAATTTTATCCACCCTTGAACTCCATCCATGAACTCAAATTTCAGAATCACTTTTTTATTTACTTCAAGATGATGTTGCATGCCAGTCAAACATTTCTTACACAAGTGGTGACAGCCCTCAACTCCTGTGAATCAAGATAAGCTCTAAAGTTTTTTATGGTATTCTACAGCTCTGCCAACTCTTATAATCATAGTGGACTGAAGGAATAATAGTTTTACAAAGGAAAAAAAGAATCTCTTTTTATTCTCTTGACCTTCCTTCCTGCAGTTTGCACTGAAAATAGACAGGTTCCACATGTATTTTTCCTCTCTCTGCTGCCGTTCACTCCTGTCGCCCCTAATGACTGTGACCTTAATGACCTTCCAGAATATCCATATGGCCCTTTTTCTCCTCAACCTAGCTACAAACAGCATACCTGCTACATACGGGTTTGGATCTCATAATATCATTCCTAAGCCTGGCCTCTCTCGCTGGCTGGCATTGTGTGCCTGCCACGAGACCGGGCTGGCTCGTAAAACATCTCTTTATGTACTTTATTACTTAAACTCTTTTATTTGCCTGCAGGAGCCCTTTAACAAAATCACATTGAATTGACTTTCTCACACCAAATCAAATCTCCCTGGTCCCAGTTCAGTTGTCTTTGTCAATATGTATTTTATAAATGGAGTGAATTAACAGATGCTGTTGGAACAGAAGTGCTGGGGTGGCGTTTATGTTTTTAGTGCTCTCTCTGGGCAGATGAGTTGTGTAGAAGTGTTATACAGGTATCTCGGGATGAAAGTCATGCGCGTCATTTCAGTGCGTATGTATTCTTAGCCATTTTCTTTGAATAGATTTTAAGCCTATTTATTACTCATTTTTTTCTTAGTGTTTGCTTATATGGCTTTACCATTTATGCCATTAATCTTGGATTGGACTTGATTATATCCTTTAGTATGAAAAGGTGAAAATTAAAACCTCTGTTTCATTCAAAGAGGACAGATTTTTTTCTGTTAGCCATGGGAAACTGATCATGAGATGACTTTGGAATATATTGACTTATTTATATTATAAATTTTGTCCATGCGGCCTTTGATGTGAAACTCTGAGTTGAAATTGTTTCAGAACACAAGACTGAGTTTTCACGTCCTGGACTCTGACTTCAGTAAAACAGATAACTATCACTGTTTGTTTCATAAGATGGGAATTTGGCAATTTTGCAGAGGGAAGTATAATCACAGAAGTCCATGGTATAAGGGTGGTATTGAAAAGGCATTTCCCTGAAAGATTTCCATATAACATAATGATTTTTTTTTTTTTGAAAAGTGTAATATATCAACGCTATAAAATGTATCACAATGATTTGGGGAGCGTTTTTACTCTACCCTCTCAGTTTTGTGGTGGTAGTCACAGAGCCATCTACTGGTGAAGACAAGCGTGAATTTCTTTTCTTTCATGCTCTGCCACAAATGTTATACCTTTGTCCTAAGGATGACTAATCACAAATCTTGTTTTTCTTCTAGGCCTAAAATATCCCTTGGCTTAAAATTTGGTCCCCATGAACAATCTCAGGGTTTCACAATGATTTGTCATATTCCAGACTGGATTTTACTACTATATTATTTTTATCTCAAAGGCATGATACATAATTCTTGGTCTTCTTAAAAAAAAAAAAATGGAATCCCAGTTTTGCAGTCTTAACTATTTAGAAAGTCATCCAGCAGATATGTTTATAAATGCATTTCTTTTGAGACATAGATATGAAATAAGCATTGGTAACATATTTGAAGTATTAATAATATTGTGAGTAAAAATCTTTTCCTCCACTATTTTCTCAGTTGCGTCCAATCAATGGAAACCACTGGATGTATATACAGTTTAGAAAGACAATATATGCTTTTTGATCTGAAAAATAAACATCTACTAGTTTAATGTGTACTATACCACTTTAATAACATCTGCATCTTGTTCAAAGACACGCTCCACCTTTGTACAAATTTAATGAAGAGGCTCTGGAAGAATGGACCAATCCATCAATAATGCATGACCTATTTTGTTTTTCTTTGGGCATATTTAAAATTGTGCATTCCATGTGTCAAAGTTCAAAAGTCAAGTGCTACATGTGATAAATTAGGTAGGGGTCAAAAGTTATTGCAGTGCAGTTTCAGAAGATTGTCTGTCTCTGAATTTGCAGCTCATTCATGCTGAAGTGATGCACTATGGGAATTACTACCAAACTCTGCTCCGCAACATCTGCTCTCCCTAAGTGAGTTAGTGCACGTCAGACATCTTTATGTCAGAATATTGCAGTGATGGATGCAGTCTTCAGAAAATGCTGCATAAAATCTGGTGTGCCGTTCTGGCCATTAAGTGAAATTACTATTTAAATTAATGGCACTGTCACAGTTTATCTGTGCAAAGAATGAACGCTGATTAGGGTATTAAGTAATTAGCAATTTATCACACTGGAACAAGGTTGATAATAATTAAAGAAGTAATGGTTTACCAAAGAAACTAGAAAGGGAGTCACTTCTTGTTATGTGAGTGAAATCTTGGCTGAAAATTTCAATTCAGTAATACAAAGATGAAGTTCTTTGTGAAAGAAGGCATCTTTTTTTTTCTAGTTTAAAAGCAGTTCATTATCAAAATTTTAGTTTACCTGTCAGAAGTCCCTCAGAGTGATCAGATGACTGATTAGGAGTTTCAAATTAGGTCAATGTCTGCATTTTTATTTTATACTGAAAGCATAGTGAAACCATGAAGTAATGTGGGAATGGGAGGGGGAGAATATATTTCGCTCCCTAAAAGACCAGTTTTCAAATTTTGATTGCTCTTTAAAAGAGAAACATGAATTGTCTTAAGAAAACTGCCAGAGAAAAAATTAACAGTAAAGAATCCACAGTTGTATTTAAATGTCTAATCAGAAGGGGCAGAAAAATGCCCAAACAATAGAAAACTTGAAGCTACGGATTTTTCTTTTTAGTTTATGTGCGTGTATGTACACACAGGTATGTATATGTTTATATGTATTTGTGTGTATATATACACATACATATACATACATGCATATCTACACACACATAAATATGTGTATTTGTGTGTATGTACTTATACATACACACATGCACAGATATATACCCACCATAATCAAGACTCAGACTAAAATGAGCCCTGTTCTGTGTATTTACTTGAGATAACTTTTCCTGGAAATGTTAAAACAACTAAAATTATTAATTTAGCAGTTAATTTTTAAATCAATTACTTCGAAGAGTTATCACATTAGATAAACATGGTATGCCAAAACTCTGTTAGGATCAGTGTATATCATTAATCATAAATAAGAGTTTTTAATATGAGGAGACTTTTGTAAGTAAAAAGATGAATGAGAGGGTTTTTTTGGAGGCGTGTGTGGATAAACATCTTTCTTAAGGCATGTGCCAAACCAATGTCTACTTTCAATGACTTTTTTTAAAAGCACTTTTGATCTATGATTCGAGTGTCTTTAATAATGTAGATGTTTACACAGGACCAGATTAAACAATTCAGGACCCCAGGGCACTTTGAATTTGAGGTTCTTTATGTTATCAGTCGGAACTAATAATAAACAAACAAAATTCCAATTAAAATAAATCATTCATCACTTTGTGCTGCTATATAACTGGATATAAATTCTAATATAAAAACACTGTGACATACAGTATAGGCACCTTGATTTCTAGCTTGATCTGACTCAAGTAGTGTTAATGTATTCCTGCTGTAATGTTAACATTTCTGCCATTTCTCTTCGATGGCAATATCTAAATGGTGCAAATGCAGGCAATTAAACTGAATTTGGTGGGAGAAAATGTCTATCTGGTATCTCAGGTATATGTATCTTTCATTTAGATGTGGGGATCAGTGATCCTCTCTACCAGGTCTTTCTGCCTCTGTCCCCAGCCTGTCACCCATGTCTGTGATGGGTCTAGAGCAAAATGTGGCTCAAAAAATAGTGGCTGATTAGTGCACCTGATGAGTGAACATGCTCAGCTGAATAAATACCAAATCCATCTCATTAAGAAAGAATGGTTACCATTGCAGCTAAATTCACGAGAAGCAAATATTTGTACCCTAAATAAAGCTAAATAAAACTTGCACTGCTCCTTCTGCAGGGCTTCCAGTTCTAGGATGGTGCTACCTTTCCACTCTGGCTGGGCTCTCATCCCAGAGTACTTGAGTGACCTTTTCTCCCGTATGAATTTCTAGAGCTTTCTCAGAGTCCCTATAGTTTAACTAACCTTCCTTTGCAACAAGATGTTATCATCACGAAATGCACAGGCAGTTTTCGTGACAGAAATCCTATCTCTTTTTATGAAGCATGAGAGAAGTTTGGCCCAGCTGAATGATTTTCGAACACTTCCTCTTGTGTGTTCTTTTCCTAATTAGTGTCTAGTGCTCTTGGTAAGAAGGACCCTCACTGCACATTTAAATCACCTTGGTAGGGAAATGCTACCTTAGGTATTACACCATTTCAGCAACTGCCTGAGTCTGACATTTTTATACCAAACTTTATAGCAGCCTCAGTTTTCTTCCCTTTTTCTATTTCATATTCATATATAACATTTTATTGTCGCAGGGATGTTCTGTTGTGGGCAGGATTATGTGAATATGTCAGATACCATATGCTGCTCAGCTTCCAGTGGAGAGTCTAAAGCACATGTTAAAAAGAATGACCCAGTGCCAGTAAAATGCTGTGAGACTGAACTTATTCCAAAGAGCCAGAAATGCTGTAATGGAGTTGGATATAATCCTTTGAAATATGTTTGCTCTGACAAGATTTCAACTGGAATGATGATGAAGGTAATTGATAGAAAAGCTCTCGGAGGCGCTGATTTGACAATGGAAAGAGAAATACATTGTTCATAACTATTTTTCTAAAATAGGAATATAAAAACTCCTGTGTGCATTATTCATTTTCACATTACATCCATATTAATACCGAATGAGTTCGCTATGATTGATGTTATTGCAATGAATTCTAAAGGAATTAATAATGATTAGCTGTTCTCAGGGAGCTTTACCCAGCACTTCAGATTAGTGCAGGACTGAAAGTCTGTGTGCCGCTGAAAGAGCCAGCACAGGTCGTCTGGGGCCCCTGCATGGTGCCATTTCATGCCTGGGAGCACTGTGGATGGAGACGGGAGGAAATTCCCACTTCTTCTCCCTAACCCACCAGCCATCATCCACCACCTTCCTTTGATAGAGACCTTAGATCCAGCAAATTTGCTTAGTTGCACTTATATCATATTCCATTAGACAATGAAAGATGAGCAAATGCCTGTGTCAAAAGTGAGTGAATAGGCTTCTGTGTGTAATCACTTATGTTTTTATATAGTGATAGTTCGTACACAGCCATGTCATGTATGTGGGTATTAAACTTGACCCAGGACACCAGAAACCTATCAATTTAAGGAAAGAACCATGGACACTTTAAAAACAAACATGCTACCATGTTCTGTAGTAATTTGTCATCATAAGACCACTAAAAATGGGTGTCTTGGTCACAGACAGTGGAAGGTCACTTGTTCAATGAGGCAACTACACAGTAATTGTGTGGACCACATATACTTTGTACACTTTGGGATGTAAAATAACTCATGAGATTGTTGGAAGCCCTGCAAGCACTTTGTATCAATGAATGATTAATATTAATATAATACATAAGGTTGGTTAAATTATTATAATAAGGACAATATTTCTCCATGCTGAATCAAGTAGTGTGTTTTACATAATAATGTTCAGTCTGTAGGTTTTATTTTGTTTTCTGAAGACCTACCACTTGGAGACATTTATATCCTGTTCCAATGTGAAATGAATCACCATGGGATTTTTACATAGCTGGCCCATTAGGTCTTCCCTAAGCTATCAACTCAGGAATTCCTTTTACCTCTTTCCTGTGTTGTTTCCCCTGTTTTTTGTTTGTTTGTTTGTTTTGTTTTGTTTTTGTTTTTGTTTTTTCCTGTTTGTTTTTGTTTTTGTTTTTGGATTCCAAGTTTCATTCCATTTGGAGAATTATCTTCTTGTATATAGATGTATAGAGGGTAAATTTTTTGAGAGCTTAATGTATAAAAATACTATTATTTTACCCTCCAACAGGATTGATAGTTTGGTTGGATATACAATTCCAGGTTAAAAATTATGTCTACTCAGAATTTTGAGGCATTTCTGCATGTTTTAAGCTTCCACTGATATGTAGATTCCTATCTCTTTGTTGGTAACCATGTTTCTTTTCCTATGAAAGCTCTTGAAGATGTTCTCTTTATCCTGCTCCACTAAAATTTCATGACAGTGAACCTCTATGTGGAAGCTAGGATGGTTTCTTTTTGCATTTTGCATTTTGTTTTCCTTTTTTGTGATGAGAGCATTTAGGATCTACTGTCTTAGCAAATTTGTTTATTTTTAAATTTTTTACATTGCAATTCATTATGAGTTAGGCAGTTGTCTTCCAAGTAACATCTCTAGAACCGAAGCCCATTCCATCTTGTGATGCTTCACACGCAGCCCTTGGATCATAGTGGAAAGGGCGCAAGAGGGGACAATTGCACACAGGCAGTTCATACCTGGATATAGAGTACATCCTTTCTATGCACTAGTCACACAGACATATCTAGTCAGGTGGCTTCTCCTACTGCAGCCAGGTTTCAACATCCCATGTTCCCAGAGAGAAAAGGGAGACAGACATCACTGAGCACATTGCATTGTCTCTGCCACATTCATCTACTTTCCAGCTTCCAAAAAGGTATGCACTGTCTTGTGTGTATTATTTTCCTTCCTTTTTTCTTAGACTTTCAACATGTAAACCATTATTTTACTGTCATTTAGTTGGGCTTTTAGAGAATATATATATGTGTGTATGTGTGTATATATATACACACACACAAGCACACACACATGTGTATAGTGGGGTTCCATTTTTATAGTGTCATCTTGGCTCACTGCAACCTCTGCCTCCTGGATTCAAGTGATTCTCCTCCCTCAACCTGCCAAGTAGCTGGGATTACAGGTGCATGCCACCATACCCAGCTAATTTTTGTTTTTGGGGTAGTGACAGGATTTTGCCATGTTGGCCAGGCTGATCTCACACTCCTGACCTCAAGTGATCCACCCACCTCAGCCTCCCAAAGTGCTGGGATTATAGGCGTGAGCCACTGCACCCAGACCCACTACATATTTTTGAATTTATTATTTTGACCAACTTGGTAAGAATAATTCAACTTATTTTATGTAAGAGAGAGGTTGAATGGAGATCAATTTTAATAGCAAACAGTATTCTAAATACATTATGCTACTTATGTAAAGGAAAGGCAAAGTAGATCTCCACATTATAAAACTATTACCTTATTTATAGCTCCTGTAATTTGGGTTGGTTAAGTATGTAATTTCCTTGGGTTAAAACAAAGTGGTAGTTATAAAAAATCATAAAAAGTCTGGAAATTTGTCAGAGAAAATGTTTATAAGCATAAATAATTATAATTATAATGACAGTTCATGAAACATTTGTATTTTTTAAAACTTGGATCAGTAGTACTTCTAATGGGACTAACTTTTCCAACAACACAGGAAATGTAGATTCTCAAATATCAGTTCTTTATTTTCTCTAAAATTCCGTAGGAAAGTATCAAATAGCAAAAATGAAATATTTGTAGTGTGAATACTAAGTTTAAAGACTTATCGGTGTTATCTCATTTGAGTCACACAACAAACCTTGGTGTAAATTTTGTCTCCATTTTTCCCACTGAAGAAGCCGAGGTTTTGAGAACATACGTGACTTCCTCAAGGTTACAGAGCTGGGAAGTTGCAAAACTGAAATTTTAATCCCAATCTGTGTCGTTTCAAAGTCATTTTTCTTTCTAGTATACAAACTGCCTTCATTTCTTTTTATAAATTTTGAAATATTCATTCATCAAGTGGAGGAAAAAATTCATTTGAAAGTCATAAAAGCCTACCCTATGTACGTCTAAATGAAATTTTTAAATACTCCTCTCTCTCTCTTCTCACCCCTGCCACTTGATTCAGGAAACCAAAGACTGCAGGACCCTCTGCCCAGCATCTGTGGAAGCCACAGCACATTGTGGCAAGTGTGACTTCAACTTTACCAGCCACATTTGCACTGTGATAAGAGGGTCTCACAATTCCACAGGGAAGGCATCAATTGAAGAAATGTGTTCATCTGCCGAAGAAACCATTCATACAGGGAGTGCAAACACGTACTCTTACACAGGTAACAGAAAACAAGCTGTCTGCCCATGGCTTAATGGGGTTAGTGAGAAGCCGCTGAAAATGCAACTTTATTTCACTCTGACATCAACTATCCTTAAACTGGTATCAATACATTCCATCATACTTTGAAGCCAGCTAGTTACAAGGTAATTAAAGGCATAATCTGGATGTATTCAAAGTCAGTAGTTTAAAATGTGTTAAAGTCTAACTTTAAACAAGGTTGTATTCCATATTAAGGTAAATCTGTGGAGATATCTGTGACCTTTACTGCTATATCCAGTTAATTCACAATAAACCCAGTTTTCTTTTTCAAAAGCTACAATGCAGCTTTCACTAAATGTATTGAATGAATATTGCTATACTCTCAAGCAGAAAGAAGGATGGACCTGTCTGATTAATAATAAAATCTAACAGTGCTATTCTGAGGACGAGGTAAACCCAAGCATGACGTTTCTCCAAGATGGCTGGTCATCTTGAAAACAATAACCTTTGCAGTTTTTGTAAATATTAATTTCTACATACCATCTTGACTCTGCTGAATTAGTCCAAAATGGTGGTTCTTAGTTTTGGCTGAGCATTGTGAGAAACACTGTTAAGTTTAGAATTATCTCTAAAATAGTTCTGCCATCAATTAAATTTGTGTTATTCATCCATTTACTTAAGTCCCTACAAAATGTGTTCTTGTTTTTTGAAAAGTCAAGTGTGTGTGTGTGTGCGCGCGCGTGTGTGTGTGCGCGCATGTGTGTGTATCATCTATCATCTTGATTAAATAGAATCCATTTAAGTGACATAATTTGAGCAAGCTAAGGTTACATAAACAAGCAAAACATTGCTCCATTCTATCATGAATCATCATTCTGCTTTACTCAACCAAGGGGCGATAATGGCTAACCTCAAGAGTGCAGAAAGTAAGGTAGGCTACTGAGATAAAAGAAAGAAGATTAAGAAGGGAAGAAAGGAACAGAGATAAGGTTGATTGAACATTATTTAGTCTCAATGTTATACTAAGTACTTTAAAACCTTATCTCAGTTACCCACAAAGCAA
The DNA here is from genome assembly GCF_049350105.2 of Macaca mulatta. Classification (NCBI taxonomy): domain Eukaryota; kingdom Metazoa; phylum Chordata; class Mammalia; order Primates; family Cercopithecidae; genus Macaca; species Macaca mulatta. Next base: position 73,513,285 of record NC_133406.1, on the reverse strand, counting down.
TCATATAAATATGATCATTTAACACATGGGGAAACTGAGGCTCAGATCTGTAAAAGTAACTCTCCATGAGAAAGAAACATATTCAAATAATGCCATCTTCAAAAGGGACAGATTTTGAAGACTCCAAGTGGTATAGGAGCTCCTTTAAGAGTGCTCCAAATGCACTTTGAGCTGTTCTTCCACCTGAAATGTCCTCATTTATCATCCTACTCAAGGCTTAGGTCAAGATTCATGTCCTCAGTTGGCAGTCCCTGTGCTGCTATGGCGCATTGTTCACAAAGCTCACTAGCTTTCTCATGTGTCATATGGATTTGAACACTTGTTCCAACTCTTCTATTAGATTGAAACATCCTTATGAATAGGGCATTTTTGTTTACCTTTACTTCGTTATTTGGATTTAGAACACTATACAAGCAAAAAAACTTCTTGGAATGAATTTAATTAGGAAAGGCCTTAGATAGAGGACAATTTGTCCAACCTTCTATTATGTTCCCAGTCCCAGTTATAGATTTAAGTCATGGACTTTCATTTTAAAATTATTGAGTTTCCATCTAAGAGAGTTCTCTACTTTTATCTGCCCCCTTGTAATCAAGATCAAGATTTTGAAGGGCTTTTAATACATACTTGCAATAGCCCTCTCCAGAAGTGAATAGATGTTTCCACCTACTGATATAATGGTATGAGGGCTTTTAAAATCCTTATTTCAGATTGCTTTGCCTGCAGAAAATACTGTAAATGGAATATCAAAAACAACAAACTGTTCTTTTTCGTGAAAGATGTTCAGTACACAAGTGGTGCTATGATAATTCCATTGAGAACAATTTAGACTAAGTCAGACTCTTTTCGAAACTTACACTTGAAAGCTGACAATACCAGTGCTGACAAAAATTTATTCGTTCATGCAATCATTTATTTATCAAAAAGTATTTATTAAATGCATACTAATAACTAGTCACTGCATTAGGACTAGCAGCTATGATGACAAACAATAATTTTCACTGGGATTTGAGCCTTATATGAAGAAAGAAGGAAGCAGCAAATGAGATTTGAAATGATGATGTGGGCTTTAGGATACAGAATTACAGTCATTACCAATGAGTAGTTTAATTTGCTGTAGCAGAAATGTAAAACATATTGACCAGCTGAGGGTAGGTAGAAGGTCTAGGCAACTGAATTGCACAAGGTCATTCAGGGATCCAGAATCCAGAATGGCAACCAAAGGTATGTGATTTTTCTCTTTAAAAAATGATGCGGAAGTTGCCCATGTCTTTCTACACTCCTTCAAGTATTGAGATCTGAGTCATGTGACCACTACGAGCTACAAAGAAAACTGGCAAATGTGATTTTCTAATTAGGAGCCCTCTGACCAGGATGGAAGGGAGAACTGGGGAGCCATGGTAGCCATCACAGGCAACAAGTGGCAGATACCCTTTGAGCAGAGAAAATGGAAAAGAAAGATAATGCTTTATATTTGCAGAGAAATCTGCATTTTATGAAGTTCTGCCCCATAATTTATTGCATTTTATTTTCATATTAATTCTATACAGTGGGCGGGGAAGGGTTTATTGTAAGGAGATGTATATAAGGGGAATGTGACCCAATTAATCCAAGCATAGGGACTGAGAATTAACTCCATGTCCAATGGAGATGAGCAGCTGACCACGCAGCCAAGGAAGAAGGCCTCCTTTTCTGATGCTCAATCTGAGAAAGAGTCATCCAGAAGCTACCATACAAAAATACATACATACTCCAAATTCATCAAATTAGAGACATGGAAAATAAATTTAAATAATTAAACTTTCAAGTAAGTTTTTTTGGGGAAACATGTAGCATTGGTATTTCCGAAGTTATTAAAGCTTAAATGGAACTAAGACTTTGGGGACACCACTGAATCACATGAGTGTTCATCGGATACAATTTTTGCCAGTTTGGAAGGCTCAGCAGGCTTGGTTTTATTGTTTTAGTAAAGTTGGTTGTTTGGTATTTTGGTTTTCAATTCTGGCTTTTGTGGAAGAGGGAAGGAACTAGATAGCAGAGTATGCTCTCATTTTTATTCACTGACATGGTACCATGATAAACTAAGTTTCAAATCCTGTGTGTTGTAATAACATTATAATCCATATGATTTTAAAATGTTTAAGTAATATTAGCAAAGTAATAGAAAGTAATAATTTATAAGTTCTATGATACTAAAACTATAAAAGAATGTTGGCAAGCCTGTCTCATGTAGGAATCAAAAGTACATGAATTTGTGAAGCATTAAATCTTCTTATACTTTATTCCGGGGCTTTTATTTTTCATTTATTTAATATATCCCTCCTTCTGCTCAGAAACGGGGAATTCCATTCTGTATAATTCCGTATCCCTGAATCTAATAAACACTTTAAGTGTTACTTATATTTAGAAAATAAAGATATTAGAGTTTTATTTATATACAAAGGGTTTAGAGCATTAAAACAAATTTTTTAAATGTCTGAAGTTTTTGATATTCACTTTTAGTATGATGGTTAAAAAATGAAAATAAGAGAAACCTGCCTGTCTATTTTTTCTCTTTCCAGTTGTGAACCTCAAGCCCTACATGATATATGAGTACAGGATTTCTGCATGGAACAGCTATGGGCGAGGACTGAGCCAAGCTGTGAGAGCCAGAACAAAAGAAGATGTGCCTCAAGGAGTGAGTCCCCCTACATGGACCAAAATAGACAATCTGGAAGATACAATTGTCGTAAACTGGAGAAAACCTATACAATCAAATGGTATTGAGCTACCTTTAAAATACAAATGACAAAAATCCCATAAATTAATAAGAAAATCAAAATGAGTATAATCTACATGTAATTGCCCTATGCATCTAACCACTAGAAAACTATGTTCTGACAAAGGGAACTTTAAATATGTGCCGACTAATCACTCACTTTGTGGTGTAGCTCTCGTAAATTTTTAGCTTAAATAAATGAATAAAATAGAAGTAAAAGTTCCTTGAATCCCAGAATATAACTGAGCTGCTTTCAAATAAGCAAGGCATATTCAGAGAAGGCAAAAGAGTTTTAATATTGAAAGTAAATTTGTTTCATAGTGAAAGGAAATAAACATAAATGATTCTTTGATCATCTATGTCAAGAATCCCTCTCTTCTATAATAGTATAATTAGGAACTGCTTGAGATAGCAATATAATAGGAAATTAAAATTAAATAAAGCTATAGTATTGCATTTCATTCGAACACTAAGACTTGTAAGTTGTTTGCAAATAGTTAAAATGATACGACATTCAAATGCAGTCATTTTTCTACTTCTTTTAGGTCCTGTTATTTACTACATTCTTCTTCGAAATGGAATTGAACGCTTTCGGGGAACATCATTGAGTTTCTCTGATAAAGAGGGAATTCAACCATTTCAGGAATATTCATATCAGCTGAAAGCTTGCACGGTTGCTGGCTGTGCCACCAGTAGCAAGGTAACAGGAGTTGGCCTAAACTCTGGGCAAAGGGGTTCAGCGTGAAGATTATGTGAACATAGTGTTAACCAGGGTGTTCATGTGTCCCCTTAACTGAGTGCTAATACCTAGGCCTGGAAGGAGAGATCATTGCAAGGGAGATTTATCCAAATATCAATCTTGTGTTAATGAAAAACAAGTGAAATCTTGAAGCAGTACCACCTTTTCTTCCACATCCTTTCCTTACCAACCAATTTTAGGTCATCTATAAATCTATAAAAATGTCCAAATCATTATTCAGTTAAAGAAAATTTCTATTTAAATATGATATGAACAAAAATTGCCTGATTTTGAAAAATGAAGACAAGGGCAAAAAACCCTGGCACGGAAAATGAATTGTTCCAAGGCTTCTGCTATAGCCTTGTCAAGAAATAATGAAGACCTGAATTCAGGCAGCAGAGGTCAGAACCGAGAATACAGAAAGATACAACAGACGTGGGGGATAGAATCTACAGAACTTGGTACTCAACTATATTTACAGAAATAAAAGGAAAGAATCATGGATATTTTCAAATATCTGCTTGAGTAATTTGTGGATCATGGTGTTATTCTGCAAGAAAATTTTTAAAAAAGAGAAAAATGTTAAAGGTAAAAGAATAAGATTCTGTTTTGTTAAGTTTCGTAAAAAATATATTTAAAGAGAAGGATCAGATAGCAGAGTGGTGGAAGCAGATAGTACTTGGCACTTCATGTGAAAATATCTAGTCAGAAACCAGATTGAGAAGTGACAGAAGTTTCTAGAAAGATCTCTGTGGGAAGTTGAAGTAATGAGTATAAATATGGACATGGAAGGAGACTAGAGAGACACAAATACGGAATACCGTGGATGATGAGCACTGGGGAATGCTATCAAATGAAAAAGGAAGAAAAGCTCACAAAGAAGACTGGAAATAAACAATCAAACAATGTAGGAGCAAACTAAAGAAAGGGACATTTCACAGAAGCCAACCTTGATAAGGGAAGCCCAGGAGGAAACAAACTTACACAGAGTAGCTCTGATTCTTTTCATATGCTTGAAACTTTAGAAGAACAACATCTTTGCACACTGTGCAAGAGCCATCCAAATGAAGCATTCAGTCACACTGCTCAGCCACAGTGCAAGAATGCAACATTTTGTTCAACAGACCTCTAGAAACCTTTCTGAGTGAGCCACCATTTAGATAGATGGCAGCTGATTGGCCCAATCCAAAGTTATTAGTCCTAGAACAATTCCATGCTTTTTACATAGGCACAACTCATGCCTGCTACATGCAAAGCAATTGTTTACGAAGTGAAAAAAATTAACTCTGTGAAAAAAGATAGCCAATTTGTGTCCAAAACTATGTTTTGACAATATTGACTAAATAGTTGCTTTATTTATTTATTTTTTTCTTCTCACTTGTTTCTTTATTTAGAAAGTTGGTGCAGACACTGTAAAGTCATCCTAGGTATCATGAGAAGAGTACTGAAATGTCTGCCCATTTATTCTGTTCAGAGCATGTTATATGCAAGCAAGTTCAGATGTGGGTTTTGCTCCATATTTACTGGTGCTTAAAATGTACGAAATCAGGCTGTTAAAATGCAAAGACACTGATGGGCCATATGGAAGAGAGTTATCAAGAGTTCTCTAGTAAGACAGTCTGCCAGCCAGATTTTACTTGTTTAAACACTGAGGGCTGCACTCTGCCATCAAAATTGTTGTTGAACCTGTTGTGATAAATGGTACTGTGAGACTTATGTAATATATTCAAGGTCAGATTTCATTGTTTAAATAGGATGGGAGGGGAAAAAAAATGGAAAAAAGGGGACTGCTTCTCCAAACCCCTGCTAATGATATGCCAGGCCAGACAACAACATTTTAAAACAAAAGTGACATTCTCATTGATCAGGATAGCTAGTGTACTATTACAATAAATTGCTGCTTAATTCCTATGTCTTCAGGTAGTTGCAGCTACTACCCAAGGAGTTCCGGAGAGCATCCTGCCACCAAGAATCACAGCCCAAAGTGCAGAGGCTCTGCATCTGAGCTGGAGTGCCCCTGAGAAACCAAACGGTGTCATTAAAGAGTACCAGATCAGCCAGGCTGGGAAAGGTCTCATCCACACTGACACCACTGACAGGAGACAGCATACGGTCACAGGTGAAAAAACAAAACAAAAAAAGAAAATCCTACTGGAGGAGTCTGTCATTGTGGTTAGGGGGGCAGAGCATCCCAGGGGTGTGTGTTTGATATATGAGGTCACTTCGAAAGGACGTGTTCTCTTGACATATGGTCAGGTCCCACTTATCCATGCTAATAGAAGAGCCCACACTGGCAGCAATACGCCACAACAGCAGATAACTTCAGAAATAATTTATATTTGGCCTTGATATGCATTATGTGAAGGGTTTTTGCATCAGTATTAACTTTTTTTTTTTTTCAAACAAACAGTAAGATGCATTTTCATTCCCCAAGGATATATTCATAGACAAGGGGACTAGGATAGCCAAGAATATACTGGAAGACAGGGGAAAATCAGCCAGAGGTTAACATTTGTCTATCAAGTGGATAGTTAATACACAGGACTAGTTGACAGTGGAGTCATTGTGACAGTTTGTTAGTATTAGGAATGTTAATTAATAGCAATTGTGTTTTTTAAATTTATTATAATGTTTATTATCATTAGCTTTAGTAATATACTATTAGTACAGTACAATGATATGTTAGGTAATTGCTAGTAGTGATTATGATAATAATTAACAGGTTTTAGCTTAAATGCCACTTCTGAAGGGAAGAGAATCATTTTCTGACTCACTTGGTTGAATAGCTTCTCTAACACGCCACATCACTTTGTTTTATTTTCACCATAGACCTCTCACTGCCTGATATTTTAGTGTTTGTTTTTTGTCTTTTTATGCCTCTCCACACTTGAACATAGGCTTCAAAAGAGGAGGAACCTTATCTACTTGTTCAGTGTTGTACCTCTAGCACTTATAGTCCTGAACACAGTAATAGGAGCTAAATAAATGTTGGGGAAAGAAATGAATTTAGTATGTACCAGATGCTGTCCTAAGCACTTTGCATGCACTACTATGCAATTTGATTCTCCATCACCAACCTAAGATGTAGAGTGAATTTACTACCTTCATTTTACAGAAAAGAATACTTTGAGAAGTTAAGTCATTTATTCATTACTCGAGTCTACTGAATCATCCCGAACAACCCTGTTAAATTTAAATTCTAAGACCATGGACAAAATTGTATAAACTTTCCCTTTTTTCCCATTGTCAGACACCTCCTTCCAAGGCTTCCTGAGTGGATGGACCTCCTTCCATTGAACTGCACTTTTTGCAGGGGGTGTTGATAGCACAGATAATGAAACTCGCAGAAAAGTGCAGAAAGGCCTTGGAAAAATGTGCCTGATGTTTTCTAAGAAGAGACACAGGTTATACTTACACAGGGTAGCAAAATAAATTCATCAGTTTTCACTCTTAAATTCCACAATTCCCTAACACATAAGCAAGGATTCACTGGCAAAATCTCCAGTATTTTTCCAAAAGGGCCATAAACCTGCAGAAAGTGCTTAATACAACTCGTGGACTGGCACATTGTATTCCCTATCTCAAGATCCTGGACTAAATTAATAACAGTATTGAGGCTGAGTGCGATGGCCTGTAATCTCAGCACTTTGGGACGTCGAGGCAGCCAGATCACCTGAGGTCAGGAGTTCGAGACCAGCCTGGACAACATGGCAAAACCTCGTCTCTACTAAAATACAAAAACTAGTTGGGCGTGGTGGCGTGCATCTGTAATCCCAGCTACTCAGGAGGCTGAGGCAGGAGAATCACTTGAACCTGGGCGGCAGAGGTGGCAGTGAGCTGAGATTGCACCACTGCACTCCAGCCTGGGCAACAGAACGAGACTTTGTCTCAAAAAAAAAAAGATAATGGGGTTGGAAAAAGCCCTCATATTTAAATGATCAAATTCATTTCTTTTATCTTATTTTACTTGAAGTGGAAATCATCACAAGTGATTGAAATAATGGTGTTTTACATAATAAAACCTTACTTCTATGTGGTGCTTTATCATTTAAAGAAACATTTGCATTTTGAATTCTCTGACTCTCATCACATCCTTGTAAGAGATGTTTTTAATAATCATATTTGAAAGATGAAGAAGAAAGCCGACCTACTCAGCATATCCAAGGCATTCACTGCCTCTATCTGAAAGGAAATCAGAATATCATTTCATTCTCCCCAAAATGAATTGCCAGCTTGCAGTTTTCCAGATAGTACACTAAGTGGTCTAAAATAAGACTGCTGCTCTTAAGATGCTCTCACGTATAGGGAAGACTGACAAGAAAATAAATAACTGAAAGCAGAACTCTGTACAGGATGCAGTGGTGAAAAATCAAACGAATCACTTGGAGTAAGCAATGGGATGTTAATTACAGGGTTTTGAAAACCAAGTTAAGGCACATTAAGACTGTACCAGTAAAGGTTTCACAATACTTGAGATATAAGGCTAAAGAAATTTCTTCTTGTAGTACCTATCAACTTAACCAGCATCAGCTTTGAATTGTTGCCACTGTATTGGTTTGCATTTTTTAGAAATCAGCATTTATACACCAACAGACTAAATTCAATTGTAATGTTCAAACCAACAGGATTGATAGCCTCATTAATTATAAAATAATTGCAAAGATTTTTCTTTAAATAACTTCACCCTACCAGTTCTTCCTTTCATTGACATTTTTAATGGCTACTTTTATGTCAGAGTAGATTTCATACACATATCTTGGTGCCAGAAATCCTATTATAGGAATAAATAGTTTAAGGTTTTTTAATATGATTTTAATTTTTACTTAACAGTAAAAATCATAATCTGGTAAAAGTCTTTAGGAGTCATTTGACCAATCTCCCTGTTCTACTTTTGTTTTGTTGTGTTGTGTTTTTAATTTCTATGGATATTGTTTTAATTAGATTTAGAGAGTATTTCACTCGTCCAATACAGCCCTAAATAGGGATTTCTTTGTAGAATAAAGAAATACGTCCTCATTCAGCAAAACCTTACCAAGTACAGAGCCTCCTATATGTAGTTCTTTGGGGACAGGAATGGTGCTAGGAATTAGGTAATCTGAAACCTGAGATCTATATAATGTTACTCATCTGCCCAGGAAAATTCAGTTCCACGGTTAGCTGACTGACCAAATGTAGTACTGAAGTATTTTATGGTGTGAATGACTGTTTTATTGAGTTCATGGAATGAACTAAAATAATCACATTTCTTTTCTATTTCATCTTAAATGTTTGATGGAAATGCTGCCTGAACTCCCTAGGATAAATGTTTTGGTTTTCTCATCATTTCCAAAAGCTTGGCATTCCCTGAGCAACAGAGCACTAATAAAGCTGTAGCACTCGTTGTCCCAGAGCCTGGAAATCTAGGTCCTTAGGAATGACAGGAGGGAAAGGGAGCACCTTGCCTCAGCCCCATTGTCTCCATGCTTATTTTTAATTACCTCAAAGCTTTAGAAACATGATCCCGTAAATGCTTTGTGGGAATAGTGGCGAATGCACTCATCATGTGAAATCCATAAATTGCTTATAATCCTCTCAAGATGTTAAAAAAAGCATTAAGTAATTGAAGACAGGAAGTCCTCAGTTAATTATTTAGAGGTGTTATCAATGCTTTAAGTAAACTGAAGCGTTTTCTGCTATCTCACTGAGCTGAATACCATGGGGACGAAGGAGTAGCAGCCATCATCTTCTCATATTCACTAATGCAAACAGCGCATGGCAGCTTGTCAATAAAAGACCTTTTCATATCATTTATTACTAAACACATCCACCATCCTGTACAGAACAATTTGGACATCAGTTATGGCATTGTTTCACTTTGGGCTACCTCTACATTATACGTGGGCCTCCTAATGTGAGTTTAGGAATAGAAGAAAGGATTAACTAAATAATTAAGGCCACTGAGAAAAAAATGAATTAGTTGTGTCCTGTTTAGCATCAACTATAATAAGGACCTGTGTGTCTCTTAACTCTGGGAAAACTATTTTCCAAAATAATTAATTAAAAGTTACTCATCATTGCATTTCATTTAAAAGGAAAAACCCACCAGCATTAAATTAGCAAGGAAAGAATAATTTACTTTCCTTTCTCATCTTCCTAGAAGTTAATGAAAACTTTGTGTGCTAAATAGCATAAACTCTAACAATGCTGGTTGTAGCAGAAAATGTAATACTAATGTTATACTGAGAAAGATACCTTACACTTCACTTTTTTTTTTTTTTTTTTTTTTTTTTTTTTGAGACGGAGTCTCGCTCTGTCGCCCAGGCTGGAGTGCAGTGGCCAGATCTCAGCTCACTGCAAGCTCCGCCTCCCGGGTTCAGACCATTCTCCTGTCTCAGCCTCCTGAGTAGCTGGGACTACAGGCGCCCGCCACCTCGCCCGGCTAGTTTTTTGTATTTTTTAGTAGAGACGGGGTTTCACCGTGTTAGCCAGGATGGTCTCGATCTCCTGACCTAGTGATCCGCCCGTCTCGGCCTCCCAAAGTGCTGGGATTACAGGCTTGAGCCACCGCGCCCGGCCACACTTCACTTTTGAAAAAGAGAAAACATACTTTAACCATCAATACAACAAAATGTAGAAATTCTTCATAAGGGATTTTATTCTTAGATAACTCTGCTAGGTGTTCCCATATTATCTTTGCTCTCATAGTAATTATCACATTTTATTCTAATAGCCTTTCCTCTTGTCTCTGTTCCACAATTAGTAATAGGTAATGCTTTTTAAGTACAGAGACAGTAGCTTCCTGTTTGCCATTGTGTTCCTGGTACCTATCACATTACTTAATATATTCACAGAGTGTTTGTTGAATGAATAAATACTGAATAGTAAACTAGTATTTGACTACATTCTGTTTCAAATGGAGATAAAAATGCCACTGTCAAACATATCTAAATCTCAGACAGATCTGGCAACAAAATTGTGGGGTCCAGTGCAAAATGAAAATTCAGGCCCCTTGTTCAGAAATCATTAAAATGTCAAGACAATGAAAGCAGAGCATAGAAGTAAGCTCACATGTTTCCAAGCATGGCACCTTGTTTGATTGCACAGTCGAAAGTCCACAAATCCAACCCTGATCTTCACCAGTCTGGACTTAATTGCAGTATATTTCTTTAATTAAAACAGATAGCAAGAAAACTAGGATGGTGATAATGTCCTCAAAAAGCTTTGAGAGTTTCTTCTGTGGTTGTATGCAATGCTCCAGGCTGCATTCCCCTCAGTTACTATGTAACTATTGACCACCAAGCTTTAGGGACCTGTGAAAATAGTGATAAGAGTTTATTTTCTTTTCATTTTTTCAACTCTGAGAGCAACTAAATTTGTGCCTGACCAAAAAAGAAAAAAAAAGTAGCACCAACCGCTTTTTCTCGTTTTAAAACCTGCCTATGGATAAAAATATTAAGGCCAAAGAACTATAATTGATAGCTGCCTAGACAAAGGTATTTTTTTAAATTCTCCTTAAATCCCGGATATTCCAGTGTACTTTGCTGGACGCTAGTTCTCTTTTGTCACTCCAGTTCTGGCCACCCCCTTCCCTTTGCAATGTCCTCATTGTCTCATGTTTGAGCAACATCAGATTTTGCTGCCACCTGACATCACATTTTGTTTTTAGAGAAGAAAAGTCTGCCTGGAAATGCAGAGAAGAATCCTCAGTCTAGTATAACACTGAACTTGAAAGAGGAAAAGTATTTATTAAAATATTTATTTAATACTTATTAAAATACTGTCACTAAAATCAAAATATATATATAATATAATTAATATTATATTTTTGTTGCTATATTTATTCCAGATATACATCAACATTAAGACTATTATTTAGACACCATCAAAGAGAAAGGGTCTTTCCTTGCTGGTGTCTAAATAATAGTCTTAATGCTGATGTATATCTGGAAAGAGAGTCTGCCAAAGAAGTAACTTGTTAGGAAAGACGTCTTGGGATCAGGAAGATATTGGAGAGAGGGACCTAAGTTATGGTTCAGAATTTCACATGAAATGTAGAATTAATAACGCAAGTTAACTTATAGCAAGTAGTCAGAACTAAAAGTCATGAAGTGATCTTACTGGCATGTGCAATGAAAGAGGCTCTTTGTTTTGATGTTCAGTTCATATGAGGTAGCAACTGAATTCATAAAGCATGAATACAGAAAATGGACAGTATCAATGCTGCCCAAGTGGGGGGACAAGAAATTGGCTTGGGTAAGAGGAATGGGCAGCTGTTGAGATTGTGAAGGATGGTACCATCCAGAAAAGATGGCTTTAGCATGTGAGCTCCTGAAATAATCCTTAATCAAATTCTGTAAAACAAATTCTAGTTTAAAGGCACCTTAGATGTCTGTAAAGTAATTCCATGATGCTTTTGTGTATCAGTTTTGAACATCTAGATTTTCACAAATTATCAGATTGATATAAGTAGAATGCTGATATGGCTCTATCCATCACAATCAAGATGACCAGTGGATGCTGGAGTTCCTGGGAATCTCAGTAGGCAGAGATGCTCTGAAAGGGATCATTTAGTGAGATCCCAGGCAAGTGAGGGCAAAAGGAAGCACTATCATTATAGCTGTCGTGGTATATACCCTGGGGCTCGTTGTCTTGCACTAAGAAAGAATTCAGGACACAGACACATGTGGGTGGGTTAAGGAGTGGAAAGTTTGATAGAAGAGAGAGGAGAGCAACTCCTTGTGAGAGAGAGAGAGAGAGAGAGAGAGAGAGAGAGAAAGAGAGAGAGAGAGACAGACATCCGAAAAAGTGAGGAGGCAGTGGATCACAGCAGATTTTATAGGCAGGCTGGAGAAGGCAGTGTCTGATTTATATAGGGCTCACAGATTGGTTCGATCAAGTATGATATTTACATAGTGTGAGGGGAAGGCTGGTCACCGCACCCTAATCTTATTATACAAATGGGCCTTCCAGTTGATTGGCTCCGTCTTGTCTGTGCCTTACAGTACAAGTGGCTGACAAGGAGAAGGGAAGATGGAGCCGCCATCTTGAACATGTATGGTCCTTAGTTCCTGCCCACATTCACCCATGCAAGCACCCAGCTTGCTTGCCTATGTCTGCAGCTCGACTTTACATGCTTGCCCTTTGTTAGAAAATTATTTGGGGCTTTTCACTAAAAAGAAAAGCCTTACCGAGGACTCCCATACCTTTACTATCTGCCTAAGTGATTTCTTCTTAACTCCTGTATCATTAGTAACAGACACTGAATGTGAGTGTCCAAGGGGCCAGACCACACATCCAGTTTGGGTGAACTGGTGCCAGGACAGATGACTTATCCGCAGGATGGTTTTTTACAATACTTTATAACCACCTAACAAAAACTTTTTAACGTAACTCAGGCCTCTCAGTGCTTGAGCTAATCACTAAACATGCTGATGGAGGAACTCACAGAATTACATATTCTTTAGGGCTATTTGGTAGTTCTTTAGAACATAATGTTATGCCCAGACCGTTTATTCCCCGAAGAAGACCACCAGAGTCCAGAGTCAAAGCTAAGCAGCAAGGATCTTTATTACAGGTTTGAACCTGGAACTCTCCCTCGCTCGTGAAACGAGACGGGCAGGAGAGCTCCCCCACTCAGCTCCGAACAATGTTATATAGTCTAAGAAAAGTGGGCATAGAGTTATTATACAAATCAGATATATGATTGGCTAGTGTTTGAACAAGGCGATTTGGCTAACTATGATTGGTTCCTGCCATTTCTGATATTTTGGTTCAAACTTTGAGGCGGGAGAGCAGGTTTATGGCAGCAAGAGTTTATCTTACTTAAACACGTCTTGTGACCTTGCCTCAGAACTTACAAAATCTCTGGTATGTGCAAAACAAAATCTCTGGTACGTGCAGAAAACCAGGTACTCACAGAACTTACGAAATCTCTCTGGTATGTGCAAAGATTAGAGAGCAGAACAAGGGTGTAGCGGGTGGGGGGCGGGTACACATCTATCTTTGTGTCCTTTCAATAACAGATGACACTCTAGAACAATTGGCTGAATGTTTTGAAGTAGCACTTGCTATGTGAAATTATAATGGCTAATGTGCCTTTTTTTGACTATTTATCAGGAGATTAAAAATTGGAAGCAAGCTGTTCTTTATAGAGTACATCAAATATAACTTTTGTAAACATGGGTTTTATTTTCCAAATCATATTTTTATGAACTAAAGGCAGACATTTTGCAGTCCCTTTTAGCACACATTTACTCTTGAAAGTAACGTTACTTGGAAGTGTAATTGTAATGAGTTTGGTTATATTATGCTTCTTTCCTTTAAAAAAGAACATGATTCCCTGTAGGGAAATTCAGGTAATTTGCAGCCACAGTAATCTTCACTATACTGAAATGTTAAATACTTGGCTTTTCTCCATGCATTTGCCTTTCTGTACTCTACAACTGCTATTTCCTACTCTTCTAATTCAATGCTGAGCACTTGAATGATGTTTTCTTTTCTCCTTCTACTCTTCGACTTCAGGATTAAGTTACAGTTGGAACGGTTCCTTTGAGACATCTCTTTATTTCCCTCTTCTCATCCTGATCAATTCATGAGTAGTTTTCAATTGGTGTGCCCTTTTCATTGCCTGTTGCTAATATGTCGTATATATCTCGTTTTAAGCACTACCGATAGAGGCTTACTTAAAATGACAGCAAATTCCAGTTGAAATGTGTTCATTTTATTGAGTTTTACAGAGTCGTATATATGAAAGGTCATCAGGTTCATGTAAATCATCTATGCCTGATAGTAGTTGATGCTTTCTTACAGATTATCTGAGCCAAGCCTATTAGTAATCCAATCCTCTAACAATATGAAAAATATAAAAACTAAAAGAATATGGTTTTAAATTTTCTAAATTATGGATTTAGATATTGCCTTCACTTAAATTAATCCGTAGACCTATTAAGCAGTCTCTACTATCATGCTTACAGTTTCTAGATATAGAAACTGAGGAACCTAGAAACCAGAAAACTTCCTTGTAGTCAAGTACTTAGTAAGTAGATAAGTATTAGAACCCAAATAGCCTAATTTCAGACTGCTCTCTTAGCAGAGAACATGACTCAGTACCTCACTACATGACGCATAATAATATTTAAAATGAAAATATTTAAATATATAGTCCCACTTGAATTTTTTATATTACTGGAAATTTCACTGGGCTTTGAGCTATTTATGTCATGGTTTTTATTATAAGGCTAGGAAGCCTGATCCAGTTGTTCTGGGCCACATTTCTCAGTGTAACTGCCCAAGTTCCAATACTGGCTGGCTGGCTGGCTGGCTTTCTTTCTTTCCTTCTTTCTTTTTTTTTTTTTTTTCAGTCTCGCTACTATGTCACCCAGGCTGGAGCGCAGTGGCAGGATCTCAGCTCACTACCGCCTCTGCCTCCCAGGTTCAAGCAATTCTCCAGCCTCAGCCTCCCAAACAGCTGGGACTATAGGCATGTGCCACTACGCCTGGCTAATGTTTGTAGGGTTTTTTTAAGTAGAGACGGGGTTTCACTATGTTGGCCAGGCTGATCTCAAACTCCTGACCTTAGGTGATCTACCCGCCTCGTCCTTCCAAAGTGCTGGGACTACAGGCATGAGCCACTGCACCTGGCCCCAGCCCTTTCTTATCTCTGTGATCATAGGCAATTTCCTCCAACTTTCTGTGCCTTAGCTTCCTTATCTGTATAATGAACAAATAATAGCATGCACAGCAGAAAGTTAGTGTGGGCATTGATTATATTAACACCCATAAAGTGCACAGAAGAGGACCAAGTAGTAGTAAATGCTCAATAAACTTTTGCTAGTATGTCATTTACATAATCTTATAACTAACTTCCTTTAAAATAACTGCAATTCTCATAAAATATATTTAGTTAATGTATAGAGTCCAATGAAAACAGAATTAAAAACAGATCAACAAAAACAAAAACACCCTGAGTTTGGTTTGTTGGGTTTTTTCTTCCTAATTTATAGTTTTTGTGCTGGTGTTTGAACTAAATTGTTCTAACTTTTTTTTTCATTTTGAGCAGCTACAATGTATACAATTATGACTTGCCAATTAAAATAATATTAATTTTAATAAAGAGCAGCTGCAATGGTTTCTACCATTTTTATGTCTTCTAAATGCCGCTTAATCTTCAGACGGAAGGCAGCCATTGAGTAACTTAAATACTATTAGCTCTAGCTCTTATGTGATGGGAGAACATAGAGCTGGTGTTCAGGCTTGGGTTATCTATACACTCCTCAGCCCAGATGAAGTCAACACTAAATAAAGTACAAAGCCTGATAGTGGACAAACGACTGGCTTATCCAAGGAAACTGTGAGTTTTGTTCTAAAAAGCAGGAACAGACCCTGGAAGGTAAATATGGCAGGTGTCAAGTTGCTTGATACACATTAGCAAACATCTTTTGAAATGAGCCTAAGTATTTGTACACTTTGCCCACATGGTCCATTAAACTGGCCAGCATGGCTACATTTCAGGGACAGACACAGCTCTAGAGGATAAAGTGCCAATGAATTAGAGTAAAACTGCCATTCTCCCCATATTCACTTGCAGACATGTCTCCCACTCTCATCCTTTTGGTTCTTCAATCTTTGTCTCCTTTCCTTAGTGCACCATGTTGACTCCTCTTGATTTGACAATATGTTTGAACTCCTCTGACTTCTTGACCAAGGTTTTCTGCTCAGTGCTGAGTTTGCCATTCCTCCTTGATTCTAATACACCAGTAGCTTCAAGAGAAACATATTCCTTCCACCAGCCCTACCCCCATATCCTGCTAGGTGAAACTACCCCATTTAATGTAAACACCTGTAGCTTGGTGAACCTACCCCATTTAATGTAAACTCTTTTGATGCACTTTCCTCCCTCTTTCAAAAATCCCTAAGTTGCTGGATACTCTACTGTTGTACCATGCCTAAACACCTGCCTTCTCAAATTCTAGGCTGTAAGTAAAATGGAGACCACTCAACTTGCTGCAGAAAGGCTTTGTCAAGAAATGACAATTTATATTTTTATATACATTAATTTTCCTTTCAACTACAATTCTCATTACAAATACTCTCAATCCTCTAATCAACCTAGCAAACCTCTGTGATTATGAATTTTCTTTTTTCCCTAATGCTCATCCTAAAATTTTCTTTTACAGTCACTGCATATCTGAAATCAGACCAACCAGGACCATGTTGAGGAAGATAACTGAGGCCATTGTTTTGGTCAGAATATTCCAGAAAAAAAAAATAAAGTATCTGTTTACTTTTAGCTACCAGATTTACATCTGGCATTCAGGAAAAAATCTAGAATATATGTATTGCTCACAAATTATATTAATTTCTGTTATTTTATTAATATTCTGCAACTAAAAAAAATCTCCAACTCAAAGAAATCAACGCCATGGGCAGGGATACTGATGGAATTATGAGGAAGGACCTTTTTGGTCAGGTCACATGGTGACAGACATCGTAGCCTCATATCTCTGCAAACTTTATGGGACACTATCGTGGGCATGCTCTTCCTTAAGCAATATTTGTTCAACATTGAATGCCTAAAAATGGGCACTATGGGGGAAAATGACCTCCCAAAAAGACTCACTCAGTGATGTCATTTCTACTCTCAAAGGGCTTATATTCTAAATGGGGAAAATAAGATACTTAGGTAAAATGGTATCACACTGGTCAAGACCCTTTTTGTCAGTAGTGAGAGTGAAGAGGAGACATTGTCAAGCTAAACGAGTTTGCCACTGCAACCTCTGAGTTTCATTCTTGAATGTTCCCTTCCATTATTTTGAGCTCTACATTTTGTAATCTTAGCATTTTCCCATAAGCTTTTATCAAACATATGTGGCTTGGGTATGGCTTAGATCTTTAGTCATATTCTTCATCTGTAAATCAGGTAAATATCAAAATTATATAAATCCTCCAAAGCAACCAAATGGAAGATTATAATCAAATAAGTGCCTGCATCTTATCACTAAGTTGATAAGAAAATACAAAGGGCTCTGAAGCTAAACCTTGGGGCAGCTCCAGCTGCAGAACATTATTGCTTTAGCAGAGAACCCAGACTACTGCTCTCATTCTAAATGAATGAGATCGGTAATTTTTTCATTCATTGAACAAACATACCTTTTGTGCCTGTCACAATCCTAAGGATACAGAGAGGCAAAACAAAGTTGTTGTTCTTTCAGAACATACATCTAAAGTGGGAGACAAATAACAGATAAGCAAGAGACACAGCAAACATCAGAGATGGTTGAAGGCTATGAAATAAGAAAATTATGTGAGGTGATAAAACGTGATGGATGGGTTGTTTAGATGAAATGGTCAAAATTTTTTAAAATGTAGCATTTGAGGAGAAATCTGCATAAACGGACAAAGTGACACATGAACATCTCTGAAGGAACGGTCATTCCACCAAAAGAACAAAATATGTGAAAATGTAGCTCAAAATATGTGAAAAAATAAGCATAACAATCATTGGATTCATCTGTAACTTAGTTCAATTATTTAACAAATAGGCTAAGTCCTGTTGTTTTAAAATACTATTTTTTTCTCAAAGAGAGCTTTGGCATTGTTTGAACTTTCCCAAGCGTCAAGGGAGAGATGTCTTGTAAGCCTCAATATCCTCCTTGTTGAATGCTGCTGAGTTTTAAAGTTGCTTCTGCTAGAATGAAATACTACTTTGTGTATCCTATTTCATCTTCTCCTGTCTGCTAGATGCTATAATGATTCCCCATTTTACAGATCAGTAGACCAAGGCGAAGAGAGCTCAGTAACTCTCACAAGGTCACCAGCCACGCACAGAGCAGCAAAATCTAACAATATACAACTTCTATTTTAGATGGATTGTCATTCTTTTCTCCCTGAAAACTTACGAACTATTACCATGCTGTATCATATTCTGAATACGAAAGAAGTAATAAGCACCATCTCTTCTCCAAATTAGCCTTAATCTACGTGTAAAGACAAAATCAACACACCAAAAAAAAAAAAGGCACATTAGGCAGAGTGCAAAGTTTAAAAACAAAAGTGTTGGTTGGCATTAATATGAGCTGAATATGACTTGGGGCAAGAAAATGTTGAATCTAACGTTCTTTTTATTTTCCTGCCCCTATTTATATAAGAAGCAATTGCAGAGACTGGGATGGTTAGCCTGGAGAAGAGAAGACTCAGGGGGTTTTGATAACTGTCTACAAACATTTGAAGAACTGTCATGTGGAAAAGAAATTAGATTTGTTCTATATGTCCCCAGGGGTGAAAGCGATAGAAAGATTTCATCACAATATAAGGAAGGACTTTCAAACAAAATAAGGATAACTCTAGGGCTCTCTAAAGATGAAATGGGCTCTATGGGAGACGGAGTGCTCTGATCGTATAGACGGGACAGCCTCTTCAATGACATCTTGTATAGGGAATCAAGAGAAGGGTAGATGGTTCACATGAATTTTAAGGTCTCTTCTATGGCTGAGAATTTATTAGTTTATCAGTGATAAATGAAATTTTGCTCAACACTTAACCTCTTATGAGGTTCAGACCTTTAAAGAGTGTTTTAAAGAGTACTCTTAAATGTTTTGGCTATCATATCTACAACTCTGCATGTTACTTCTGGTGCCTAATTGATAATAAATAATCCTCTTAAGGTGTACTTTATTTCTTGCTTGATTTTTCTAGGTCTCCAGCCGTACACCAACTACAGTTTCACGCTTACGGCTTGTACATCTGCTGGGTGCACTTCAAGCGAGCCTTTTCTAGGTCAGACACTGCAGGCAGCTCCTGAAGGTAATGAAACAATATCCATGGTTTGAGGGAAGAAATTTTCACACAGCATTTTGAGATGGAATCTGTAAATTCCTTCATAACAAACAAGGAAGAGGCAATAAAGTTGATAGGTACAGAATAAAATCATATTCTAGGTTCCCATTCTTCAGGCTTGATTCATGTGTAGCTTCCCAAGATCAGTTCGCTTTCAATTCTTTAACCTTTTTAGAGTTGGCTTTCTGTGGAAAGAAGAATTATTGAAATTTTTAAAAAACTCAGATGTTAAACAAATATTTTGGGAGCATCTAATATGTAATAAGCACCATGCTCACTGCTGAAGTTGTTTAAAATATTCTCTGCCCTCAAGATTGACAATCAAGTAGAAGTGATAGGAGAAAGATCTGTATGAAGAGAGAAAATCTAAAAGTTGATGTTAAGAAAGAACAAATGAATAGAGTACTAAGGTTGGCCTGAAGAGGAAGAAACAATAACCCATCATTGACATCAAGAAAGACTTTATGGAGCAGATGACTTCTGAGATGGACCACAAGAAACAAGGATTTTGACAAATGAACAGTGATGTACAGAGATGTACAACCAGACGCAGTTTGAAGGAATATAAGATGGAATCATCACCTTAGACGGCAAATTGGAAATGTCTATTACATTTAAATTGTTAATTTCCCATGATACAGCCATTCTGTTTTCATCATTTATGCCAGAAACTGTGCCACACTGCTCAAGGAGGCATCCACCAGGATGTTTATTGACGCATTTATTTTGTTTAATAGCAAAATGTTGGGAGCAATTTTAATGTTTATGAGTAGGAGAATTGCTAAATAAAATCAGCTATCCTCATATTGTGGAATTTCATGCACCAATATAAAAGAATGAGATGATCAGTTCATACAAAGAGGAAGTTATGAAATTATATTAATGTATAAGAACAAACTGAGAAAATGACATTTGTTGTTAATGGTTAATAAATAAATGCATTTAAAAATCCAGGAAGTATACACACCAACTGATAGCAATGGTTACCCATGCATTGAGAGGTGGGATGGGTGGTGTCATTTACTTTCAAAAGAATAATATACTAAGTGGCATGTGTTAGTGATCAACTAATTATTTTGTTAATCTTCATTATCTGCCTATTTTTCATATGGGGAAACCAAGGCATAAATAAGTTTCTAAACAGAAATGCAATGTTAATTGCCACCATAGACTCCTGAACTACTTGTCCATTACTCTTCTAATGAAAGGGATTGTTGTACCTCAGAATATTAGACCTGAACTTCCTACCAGTAAATGGGGAATAAAATGGAAAATTCCACATATGGGGCATATGGCTCCTCACCAGGAATTCACTAATGATGTTTTCTATATAAAGAATGTTTCATGTCAAAAAGCTTAGTGTTCCTTTGAAAGGAAGAAACCAGCAGTGGATTTTTTGGAAAGGTAAACTATCAAATGGATACTTTGATGATAATGGATAATTTCTAAAGGATCTATCAACCAGATTTGGCTGAAACTCAAGCCTGATAAAATAACGGAATCTCTTGTTCCACTCCTGTCTACCAAATTCATGTATTTAAATTCATTGGAAATACACATCTATTTTCCCACTTTTCCCGACAAAATTTCTTGAAAGGACTTACATTTTATGACTTAAAAATTGTAGCTTTCAACAGTGCAGGGTAATGTGATATGAGAAATGCCCTTAATTTTTTTTTTTAACTGTATGTACCTTTCCTTTAACACAAACAACCATGCAAAGAAATGATAAACAAAATTGACTTCCCTCTGCAGAAGAAACACGGATTTAGGGCCATTTTCTGGCTGAATAAGTGCCATTTATATATGACCCATATATGATATAAATATAGTACGAATGCTTAACTTGGGAACACCTTAGCAATCACATTAAGTTTTGTTGTTTTATTGTAAAGTGAAAACAAGTATACCATTTTAAATTATTCACCCAGATATAACTAATTATAAAATGCCATTTTGAAATATATCGGATATAATTTGAAGATCTCATATATGAATATCTTAAGTGAACATGAAGAGAATTAAAAGAAGTGTTTAGCATAGCCAATGCAACCTGAGCTCTTTTCACTTGCCTGTCATTTTCAATCTAAGAAAAAATAAATGCACATTACAACCTCATTGATAAGTTGGACACAGTACTCTACAGTTTTATCCTCATAGAAAACTGTGTACCTGTACCTTTAGTCACATAATGGGAAGATTTTGAATGGAATTATTACTCCTCTTTTCTACAATTACTGAAGTCCAAGTGAGTTCTAATTCATTTTAGAGATAAATCATGCAAAATTGCAGACATCCTTTCCTCTAGCATTGACAATGTGGAAAAGATAAGGGAAAAGAAGAACCAGTCTTTCTCAGTTTCATTCTAGATTCCTCTTCCTCTGCCCTTCTTTTAACGTTTATGCGCCCTTTGTTTTTCCTCTACTGTTTGCACTATAACTCCCAAGCTGTTCTGGAATTCTTAAGCACTGGCTTTATCTCCTAACGGAGGCTGAGAGCTACCAAATACTAAAACTACCCTTGTGGATTTAAATTCTATTTATGTATTGGTCTACTACATATTTATATTTAGGTGTTTTTCAAAAACTTTAACCTCAGTACTTCACCACTTAATTCTTCCACTCCACTCTACTCCTCAACCTGCTTTTCTTCTTCTCTCAGATACTACCACCTACCTATCACCTAAGCCCAAAGCTTGACATTCTTGATGGCTCCCTTTTCCATAAGTAATACATAATTCTTCATAAAATCTTATTTGTTTTAAATCTTAAGGACTTTTTAAAACATTGTTCTTCTTTACCATCCGTTTTACCACTACCTTGGTTCAGATCTTTATAGTTATAAGAAGAGAAGTTCTCTGGATTCTCGTAACTAGGTTTGCTTCCTCTAGTCATTTTTAGTCATTTTTCCTCTTTCTCACATCCCACATCCTAATTCTTTTTCCTCTTTTGACAAAATAAGAATATGCCATATTAGTCACCTCCATAAAATCCCATTTCCTTCCAGGAAGACATACATCCATATCTCCTTAGCAAAGCAACATGGACCCCTCAAGTTTTAACTTCCATCAATTTTTCAAGGCTTTCAGTCTTCCCCACATGCCATGCAATGCACCAGTCATGCCACGGTATGTGCAGTCCTGCTATCCTTGCCCATATTTCTAGGACTTTCTGTGGGTTCCCCTCAGCCTGAACTCCCTTTCCCTACATCCTCACTCAGTTAATGCCCACCGTTTCAAAACTTGGTTCGCACATCTCCCCTTCTGAAATCTTCCATTACAACCACCTACTTCCTACCCATCTCCATTTCTCCCCACAGTCTGTGTCAGGTTACCCTTTCTAAGTGTTCTAACGGATACTGTGTCTCCTTCTCTTAAAGCATGTATCATACTGGAGTACAATTTTTTATCAACATCTTTATTCACCATGATACATGAACTCCATGAAGGGTAAGAGTGAGTCTTTATCTTCATATCCACAGTGCCCAACACAGAAAATGACACAGAGTCAGATAGAATGTTGAGTGAATAAATTAACAAATACTAAATAGTCCAGAATTCAGTGCATCCCTGACATCAACTAATACAAAATTGGTTCCTATCACCAGATTTCACGAGAAAAACAATCCACAATAAATGTTGGGAATTTTGAATTGGAATGAAGATTTGTAGGGACATGAGAAGTGGGTAATATTGCATGCAACTCAAGATAAATTTAAAACAAATACAGTAGACATATTATACTGGTTGTCATTGTGTAAAGAGGCCCACAAAAGTTTACTTCTACCTTTCCCGTTTTAACCTCTCAGCTAGTTTACCCCACCCCATCCTCTTAGGTTACTTTCCTCCCTACTATTCATTTCTTTCCCTTGAACTGCCTCAATTTGCTCCCTTATTATACAGAATAGGTTTTTCTGGTTTTACCTGAGACTTAGACTGGGGTTACATGGTGAAGCGAACAAATTCTCCACCTAGGACTCGTTAATATATCCCACCAAAGATCATCTTACTCTAGCAAAGATTTCTTGCAGCTGCCAAGATAATGATGTCCCCATATCAACATCCAAGTAAAAATGCGGCACTTTCTGATTATGTATACATTTGAACTGCATCTTATCAATCAAACCAATGGACATGGAGTTATTACCAACTTTAACAGAGCTTTTGCCAGCCTGTATAAATAATAAACTCAACTTTTACTTAAAAGTTGAAACAAACCCAAAATTACGTTTCATTTTATTTTATTAGCTCCTCCACATCCACAGGCTTTATTGACTGTTTCAAATCAGAAACCAAGCAATAGCCATTCTAGTACCTTGGTGATTTTTAATACAACATTCAAGATGAAAAAGATATAACTATAGGAAGCAGATTATGAGTTAAGACTTTATACTTTATCTTTTGAATCAACAAATTAATATTACATTTAAATCAGAACTCTGGTTGAATCATCTAGCAGCTGTTGGCAGAGAAACCCACACATAAATATATACTATGATTTGTGAACTTTTCCAAATACCTAGAACAGAGCAAACTCTCAGAACAAAATGAACTACTTTCTTCTCAGGAATATATTGCTCCTTTGAAAGCTGGGATGTTTGAGACATTTTTGAAATCTATCTTGTTTCTTTCAGGATGCTGCTAAATAAATTGCATTTTGTTCTTCTGAAAATTTTTCTTCTAAAGTGTCAAAATCTTATCCTATGCAGAGTAACCTACACAGGAGATACAATCAAGCAAAAGCTATTGATTACAGGGAACCTAATATTGAAATGAGGTTTTTTTTAATCTCCAGAAGAGATTTACAGTGTCTAATCAGAGTATAACTCGATAACAACATAAAGTGGTAGGATTTGAGCTTTCTCATTGCTGGGTTCTCCATCAATAGGTTCGTACATCTATAAGAGTATTTGAATGTTTGACATTGAATTACAGTTGTTTGTGTGTATACTTTGTCTTTTAGACAGAAGTATAAACTCCTTGAAAGAGTGAGCCACATCTTAGTCATCTCTGCTTTCCCTAGAACTGCCTGCAGTGCTTAGCATAGTATTTTGCAGGAGATATATTTACAATAAATCTATTCACTAAACTTGTATTAGGCATTGTGTTATCCATAGAGATACATTGACAAATAAGACAGAGAAGATCCCTGCTACCATGGAAGTAATTTTGCATCAAAGCAAGAAAAAGGAGTGGACTGCACTGTCATATAACGTAAAAATAATAGTATGTTGAAGAAAGAATTTTATTATGATATTTTGAGTATTAAGAAGGAAATAGAAAAAGCCATGCAATACAGAGAAACTAGGTTGGGACTCCATTAGATGGGGTTCAAGTTAGAGTTAAGAGAGTGTTAAAATAAGGTCTTATCAATAAGGTGATAATTACACAAGTAACTGAACTATGAGAACATATGAGAACATTCTACATATAAGAGCAATTCTGCATTGGAGAACAAAATTCAAAAATGTCATGTTGCAAGGGAACAAAAGTGTTCCAGGTCAAAGGAATGGAAGTTCAAAAGCCCAGATGTAGGAAATAACCTGAAGCATTCTAGGGATAGAAAGGAATCTGGCATGGCCACAGCTCTGTGAACGGTGGAAAGAATGCTTCCATGCGTGCCAGAGCCAATAAAATGTGGGACCACATGGGTCATAATAAGAAATTGGGATTATATTATAGGAATAAATTCAAAAGGGTTATATGGTTCATAAAGATGATACTGGCTTACATATACACTTTATACACTTTTATAAAGATCCCAATGGAATACGGAAGGCCAAGATTTCACCATGAAGGCAAGTTTAGAAGCTATGACAGGAGTTTCTGAGAGAGAGAAATGTGGCTTGAACCAGGCGAAGTGAAAGTAAAGATACAGGGAAGTATACCTTATAGAATCTTCGGGGCTTGATGTTAGATTACATTTGGGGGTATGAAAAGTGAAAGTCTCAAGGATCATTATTTTTGTGTGTATTGTCCAAGAAAATGGATAGATGGACAAGATTGGGAGGTACATAGATTGTAGACAGGAAAAACAAGAGTTCTGTTTTGCATGTTTTTAGTTTTTGATATATCATCAGTCATCCAAATGGAGGTGTCAAGCAAACAGTTGGATTCTTGAGTCTGACACTCAGAAGAGAGTTTCAATCTAGACATATGCCTTTGGGGGTCTTCAGCATATGCATATTTAAAACCCATGCTGAATGGAGATCACCTGGGAAGTCAGTGTTGGAAGAGAAGAGAAGAGAGAAAAAGAAGAGAAAGGAGGAAACACAGAGAGGAGAGAGAGAACAGAGCCTACTGCTCTGAGGCATTACATCCTTTCAAGGTCCAGGAGGGGAAGACATCCCAGTAAACGAGGCCAGAGGCATAGCCAGAGAAGAAAAGAGAAGAAAGCATAGCACTGATGGGCAAGAAAAAGGAAAAGTACACTCATTTGTTGAATTGTATAATTCAGGTAAATACTCGATTATGCCTACTTTCACGTATTCCAGGTAAATCGTATTAAAAAGTTTGAACTCCCGAGATAGTCTCTCAGGCCTTAATTTAAAATACACTCAGAGTGACAACCAAGGCAGAGAAATTATCCACTGCTAGTTGTCTGAAATTCACTTTCCAAAGGCAATTCAAAAATAAAATAATCAAAGTAATAAAAATATATTTACACCAATTATGTATTTTTGTTCCTTACAGTTAGATATTTTTTAAAATCAACAGAAAAAATATCATAGTTCATGGAGGGATGGTGTGACTTTTGATACACTGTTTATTTTATCCTAACAATAAAACCTCATTGCGTTATTCTTGCCAGGAGTTTGGGTGACACCTCGACACATTATCATCAATTCTACAACTGTGGAATTATACTGGAGTCTGCCAGAAAAGCCCAATGGCCTCATTTCTCAATATCAATTGAGTCGTAATGGAAACTTGCTTTTCCTGGGTGGCAGTGAAGAGCAGAATTTCACTGATAAAAACCTGGAGCCCAATAGCAGGTAAACTAAAAGAAAACTTTACCAATCATACAGCAAGATTTGTACATTTCTCTGGGTTGGTAAGAAATGCATGTCCAACTGAAAGTTATTAAATTGTTTAATTAACTTCCTCATTCCTTGGCCATTCAACAACTGATAAAAGTGCTAAATCATTTAGTCTTTAGACTACATGAAATTTCTTAAAAATATAAATAATTTGTCTTCTGTTTGACATAAAAGCATGAGAATTTTTAAATATACAAAATACATGAAGTATTAAACTTTAAAAATTACCAAATTATCTTCAAAAACATGCATCCTTAAACTAGCAATAAAAGAGATGTAAAGCGTTTTGTTTTCCATCAACTCTCCTTTCTTCTTGTACAATGTTTCTCTACTTGCTACACTACATATAGTTGTGAGTAGTTTTAGAGGAAAAAGTTCCACATATTTGCATTTCATTCCCATTCATTTCTCAGCAGAGACAAAAACATATCTTAAATCAACAGATGTTTTATTGTAGAAAGTAGAGATCAATTTCATTTTATTGTAAGGAATAGCAGATCAATTTAAAAACATCTTTCTCTAAACATATTTCCCTGAACTCCAACCCATTTAAAAATGGGGAAGATTAATTTGAATCCTCCACAATCCACCAGCACACTCTAAGACTTTCCTGAAATCTTCAAGAAAAGCTATGAATTACTAGCAGGTTAAAAATAAAGTTGAAAGCAGCTGAAATTACAATGGTTTGGAGAGAATGTTGCCTGTGCAAGAAAAACTACCAAGTCAAGTTTCTGGAAAGGGAGCAAAGAATTTGCAATTTGTCACAAATGTAGAACTAAGCAATGGATACAAAACCCGGTTATCATTGTTCAAGTCTCTTGTGCATGGTTTTATCACAATTCTTCTTTCTTTTTAAATATAGATACACTTACAAGTTAGAAGTCAAAACTGGAGGTGGCAGCAGTACTAGTGATGATTACATTGTTCAAACACCTATGTCAACACCAGAAGAAATCCATCCTCCATATAATATCACAGTAATTGGGCCTTATTCTATATTTGTAGCTTGGACACCACCAGGTAAAAAAAAAAAAAGTGTGTGTGTGTGTGTGTGTGTGTAAATAATTTAAAGGAATTAATTAGAGATAAGAATGGAACTGTTAATATAGTAAATCAGAAAGACATAGTCGGTCTCCTGGATAAATACGAACAGAATCTAAACCACACTTCTAAGTGTGTAGATGCATGAGTACATACATACATACATAGAGATACAGGTATCTAGATGTCAGTATAAGTATATATATCTTTCTATGAAAGCAACACTTTCAAGTACAAGAGACTAAATATCTTTTTACTCATCTTTTTTTTTTTTTTTTTTTTTGAGATGGAGTTTCACTCTTGTTACCCATGCTGGGGTGCAATGGCGCGATCTCGGCTCACTACAACCTCTGACTCCTGGGTTCAAATGATTCTCCTGCCTCAGGCTCCTGAGTAGCTGGGATTACAAGCATATGCCACCACGCCCAGCTAATTTTGTATTTTTTTTTTAGCAGAGACAGGGTTTCTCCATGCTGGTCAGGCTGGTCTCGAACTCCAGACCTCAGGTGATTCACCCGCCTCGGCCTCCCAAAGTGCTGAGATTAAAGGCACAAGCCACTGCGCCTGGCTTCCTCTTCTATTAATATATCCAGTGAAAGTCATATAGGTCAGAATTACCTTGAATGTTCATTTCCATGGGACTCCTTAGATTGGATCATTGACATTATACCATTCCTTTTATATTATATCAGCGAATGCGGAGTTTGGAAAGACAGTTGTTCACTCCGCCCATGTACCTTGGGTTGTGACCACTTATGGTAGCTGCATTTTTCCTCTGTAAGCTGAATAGCCTTCACTGAGCCATTTAGTCATTATTGGGTTGCCTTGTGACTTAGTGCAATATTATATTTTGAAGTAAGCACCATCCTCGGGTAAAATCCTGACTGCGTTAATACCGTGGAGTAAAGAGTAGAGTGAGATTTGCTTTCTCTGTCTTTTCACATAAAGGACACATGGGGGACTTTCCTTTCCAAGTAAAATTTAAAATTGATTAAGATGTTAAATACACTTCAAAAATATGTGACTTTATTTTTAATATCTAGTCTTAAGATGAAATTGAGACACACTCTTTTTGTCCCCATCAGAATAAGTTTAGCTACAGTTCAACAAGGCACCAAATAGTTAGTAACAGCCATTTGGGCCATCAGTAGATCCATTCCATAACATAATTAGCAGAGGCCTATTTTTATTGAATCGAATGGTCAAAACAGGTAATATTGTATAGCTATAAAGATAGTGTAAAGGCCTAATACATAAAACTTAAGTTCTTATATACCAGCACCTTCTGCTATAATCTAAGATCAAAGAGAAAAGATTATTTTTCCTCAAAATTCAAAAGAAAGTTTACAAAGAGCTTTATAAGCAAAGAAAAATATAAGTTGCTCTAAAATATTAAATGTACATTATTTCACCCACTTTTGTTTTAAAATAAATGTACAACATATTAAATAAAATATAAAGGAATAATTAATAGTGGCAGAATGCATCATAAAGTGCTATAACCTTTATGTTTTAAGAGTGTAGATATTCTTGAACTCTGTTCTTAATGTCAATAGAGACATATCTTCTGCTGTGGGAAATATACAAATTTATAGTCCCCTTTACAGAATTGATTTCTACTTTCATGGAATAGCATTGCTATCTTGTGATTTTTAAATTTTATTTATTTATATATTTATTTATTTATTTATTTATTTATTTATTTATTTATTTTGAGACAGGGTCTTGCTCTGTCGCCCAGGCTGGAGTGCAGTGGTGCAATCTTGGCTCACTGCAACCTCTGCTTCCTGGGTTCAAGTGATTCTACTGCCTCAGTCTCCCAAGTAGCTGGGACTGTAGGCACACACCACCATGCCTGGCTAATTTTTGTATTTTTAGTAGAGACGGGGTTTCACCATGCTGGCCAGGCTGGTCTCGAACTCCTGACCTCAAGTGATCTGCCCACCTCTGCCTCACAGAGTGCTGGGATTACAGGCATGAGCCAATGTGCTTGGCCACAATTTTTTAGTATATTTCTTCTTGGTATTTTTATTGTGCTGTTGTGTTTTTGCACCACAAAATAAAATGAAGCTGGATAGAGCCAATCTAAGACCAGATTTAGCCTATTGACAAGAAAGTTTTAGATTCAGACCAGGGTCTGCTACAATCCAAATTCTGCAAGAACAATAAGGGAAATTTCAGGGTGATGAGCAAAGTTGGTGATTTCCTTACCATATGACTGGGAAGTCCCATGGTTTATCAAAATATCTGTTATTTTAACATTATTACACATATCAGTTGCCATTGCTAATCTGAAGACTTCATGCTCAGTGTGGATTTGAAAATATCTTTATTTTATGACTATGAAAGTAAGACAAATGAAAAAGCCAGGATTCATATCCCAGTACTGCCAGCTATTAGCTGAACTTAGTCTCTAAGTCTCAATTTTCTCCATCTGTGAAGTGGAGATAACAATAACACCTACATGTAGGCAGGTAGGGTTGCTGTAAAGATTAAACGAAGTAATTTATATAATAAATACGTTATCTAGTTCTGTATAATATTCTATAGATACCAATGGTGATTGTTTGAAGAATTATTTTTTTGTCTTTAATTGCTCATTTTAAAACATTCTTGTTCCAACATTTGCTGGGTCTCAAAGCCTCCATTTCAAAATAATAAAACTGCCTACTGAGGTTTGGACCTCTTTCAAATTTCCCAGCATGTGTCATTTTTTTCTTTGAATTCAATATCACACTTAAATGTTTAATGTATCATGTTCGAAAGGTATCATTGTGGAATAGAACACAACTTTCGCTTGTTTAATATGACCTTAACTCTCACATACCTCAGGCTTTGTATAAATTGTTCATTCTGGTCCAGCCTAGGGGATATTGTAGAATGCTTTACACACTAACTCTAACCATTTAACCAATGGTTAATAAATCTGTAATATTCAGACTTGTCAATCTTATAGTTTAAGATGCACAAAATCCATTTCAGAAACCATATAATATAAGGAAAGATTAAAATCTTAAATTAAACCTTTTTCCTGGTGCCTAGAAGGATTTTAAACTCAGTAAACAGTCAAATGATTTTGACTTGTGTGTAATCTACAGTTGATTTTATTGGAAAGTACCTCACGCTGTGTTTTGATTTGGATAATAAAAACATTTTTCTATTCCTGAATAGTCACAAATATATATTTTAAACAGAAAGAAAATAAATTTGTAAGTGGAGATTGTTTATTTGCTCACAATAGTTTTCTAGGTATTCATCATACTCCCTGCCATTACAAAATGATTACATCATGGACAGAGCTGAATAATGGGCAAAACAGTCCATGCCTGTAGTTCCCAAACCTGAACGAACATTAGAATCACCTAGGAAGCTTGTGTAAAGACAGATTCTCAACCCCAAATTTACTAAGAATCTCCTGGGATAGAGTCGAGAAATATAGAGCTTTTTAAAAACTCCACATAGGACTTTGATATGCTACCGAGTGCTTTTAGAAATAGTAGCCCAGAGGACCAAGGAACAGACCTAGGTATTGTTGAAACCAAATGATTCTGGGAAAACAATGTTTTACTGGATGTGTCAGTGGCGTGCCAAGACTACAAGAGGTAATTGTGGAAAATGGCAAGCCGCTGAAGGGAAAACAGCCACGTGACAACAATGATCTCCGCAGCATGAAGAAACTAGTAACTAGGAAGCCTTACCTACCCATCCAAAAATCTAAAAGGAATAGACATGATTTACCAAAAGCATGGATCACACTCACCAAGTGAAATTGGTGAATTACAATAATTTTTTTCTCTGAAAACATAAATCCACCAGTTTCTCTTGAATGTCTAAAGCAAGCTTGTCCAACCTAAAGCCCGGGGTGTCTTTGATTGCCACCCAACATAAATTCATAAACTTTCGTGGGTTTTTTTGCAATTGTTTGTTTTAGGTCATCAGCTATTGTTAGTGTTAGTGTGTTTTATATGTGACCCAAGACAATTAATCTTCTTTCAATGTGGCCCAGGGAAGCCAAAATATTGGATACTCATGGTCTAAAGCCAAAATACTGGCTAAATTTTATTTGATTTTTTAAATATGCATTTTGTTTTGTGGTTAATGTGAACAGAGTAACCTTAGACAGGTAAGTTGCTGGGAGAAAAACTGTCTATGTGGTTACTTGGCAACCGAAAAATTACCTAGACAATTAACTGGATTTTCAGTTTTCAAATTATTGTTCCAATGCTATAAATAAACTAAATCTTAGTACATGTTTATAAGTCCTACTAGTGAAAGGTAAGATCTAGAGAATAGTGACAATACCCAGTGGGAGAGTACCTGTGATAC
Source organism: Macaca mulatta (assembly GCF_049350105.2). Taxonomy (NCBI): domain Eukaryota; kingdom Metazoa; phylum Chordata; class Mammalia; order Primates; family Cercopithecidae; genus Macaca; species Macaca mulatta. Next base: position 73,481,573 of record NC_133406.1, on the reverse strand, counting down.
TGATAACAAATGTCATGTACATATATTCATATTACTTGGTGTATTTGCCATTTGTTAAACTCCTACTATGTGCCAAACACTGATAAGCTCTTTCTCTGCCTTACCTCAGTTAATTTTTATGCAAACTCTAGGAGACAGGTAATATCATTATCCCCATCTTAAGGTAAGAAATTTGAATATCAAAAAAGTGATATAATAATATGCTCAACGTCACACTGCAGAGCCAGGATTCAAATTCAGGTCTACTGTCTGCTATTGCCTTTTAAGACCAGTTCCTTCCTGTCTTTGGGGTAACCTTAAATCCAAGTCGACTTTTCATTTATTGACCAAAGTCTCTCAGATTTATGATGGATCAACTATGATGTTTGAAATAGTAGCTCAGAGAGCCAAGAAACAGAGCTGGGTGTTGGTGAAAACCAAACGATTCTGGGAGAATAATATTTTACTGGGAGCATCAAAACCAGAAGAATTATTCGTGGAAAGTGGTGAGCCCCTGAAGGGGAAATATCCACATGGCAACAATAACGTTTTGCAGTGTGAAGGAAGTAGTAACCTGAAAGCTTTACCTACACATTCTAGAAGGAATAGACATGACTTAAAACCAGATTCCAGGTGCAGGAAGATTTTAGTTAGGTGGGAGGGGAGGAGAGTCACTTCTCAAATTGCTGTAAAGAGATCATCCAAATTCTATTTTAAAGTCTTGGTAAATATTCCCCTATCTCGCGGGTAAACCCTCATCTACTTTACCTTATTCTTTCTTGATAAATGTCAGTAGTAACATTGCCAAAACACTCCAAGCTCTAGAAAATCAAGATCTCTAGCCTTTTGAGTATCATTTGAACCTCTAAATCAGGTGATGTACAAACAGCATATCCTTATAAAAATTTTGCTGAATTAATGGAGGAACACAATGGTGAGCGAGCCTCCACATCTATTATGCAGTCAAATGTAAATTGTGGATATCCTGCCATTTAAAATTATTCAAACATTTGATTTTCTCTTAAAGTCATCCTTCCTCTACATTAACTTAATCTTAAACAGAGACACACACACAAAGAGAGAGAGGCAGAGAAACAGAGAGATATTTCTTCTTTAATGACAAACAGAGCACATACATGTATTTTCCAAAGACTGCCTCTTGTCTTATGGATGTGCAATTTTTTTCACCTTTCAGAAAAGGACATATTGTTTTCTAACACGGAATGGACTCCACTATTTAGTTGTCCTCTGGCCTTGGGCAAGCTGCGTAATGTTTCCCAAATTCAGGTTTCTCATCTGTACAAGGGGATATTAAATGCCTACCTTATACTGTTATATGAAGTAAATGAGATGGCATGGTAACACTCCGTTATTGTTTGAACCTCCAGGTAATATAAACCACGTTAGTTTATTCCTAAACATTCCCTCTCACCTTTTACCAGCTCTCAACATTGGATCAGGACTTTTGTATTCATATTAAAGAGAGCATTTGTATTAAAGAGAACAAAGGATATATGTTACCTTAATAGGTTAAAAATTATGGAAAATTAAATAGCAAATGCTTCATGGAACATAAATGGTTTACTCAGAATAAAAACGGAGATAGATAACCCTGCTGTTTAAGAATCTAAACATTCAAAATTATTTAAACTCTGAAGTTAATAATGAGTCTTTCTAATTTATCAAGATGATGACTGTATTTTGAACTGTTCTAGCCCTTAATCATGTTCTAATTAACAATGCCATTGCATTAAACACATACTTTTTCTCACTGAGGATGGTGAGTCATTTAGGTTTAACACACAGTATTGAAATACTGGTGCTTTTCCTTTAACATTAATATCTTACTCCATTAAAGAAGGAATTAGCAACAATTCACTGAGAAATAATTTTTATTAATATTGCTCTAGAAATATAAATGTTTTTATTTATCATTTTGATTAAAGGTTACCTAACCATAATATGGTCTATTTATGGACATTAGACATCTTGGCATTCAGTTAACTCATCAGCTGCAGTGTATTATATCGGATACTATTCATTTAAAGTCAAAATTTACATTAGCTTTCTAAAGGATTCACGTTACATTAATTGGGATGATTCAACATTGACAGTTGTTTCACTTTTCTTAACTTATAAGTGCAATAACCAAATGACGAGGAGTGTTGAGTTTCAGAAGAAAATGTAAAACTCACTTCAGTGGTTTGCATTTTATTTTGGATATTTAAAAATGTATCTTTCATTATTGAGTTTTAATATATGCTAGGCATTTTGCTAAGAGATTAACAAATATCTCATTTAGTGTTCATGATAACTTAATGTAGTATGTCCTATTGTTTTCCTCATTTTACTAATGAAAAAGGTCAATTTAGACACTCCAGGCTATTTTCTCTAGGTTATTCTTTAAGTAGGTGTCAGAGCAGGGCTGACCCACCATGGGTCTGAGTCCAAGTCTGACTCAAAACTAGTATTCTATATTTTCTCGATATTTTTCAACCTAAACCGTGCCTAAAGCAAATGATTTTTCATGAGTTCTACTGTAATCCCATTTAAAAGCTAAAAAACTGATTTTTGCTGTATATATAGGAAGTATGAATGAAGACAATGTAATTCAGGATCAGTCCACCCAGTAACCCAATAGAATCATTTTATTTGTGGCTCAAAACTTCATGGGATGTAACTCATTTGCCTTTGGGTAAATTGATTCCTCTATTCATGTAACTAACATGGAAATGATTTCTGAGCCCCACTCAGGGTCAAAATATGATGCTGGACGCCCTAAAAGTTACAAAGAGGGAGGAGACACTGTCCCTCTTGTCAGGAACCCTACCATCTAGTAAGGTAGAAAAGACATAAATGATAACTATTATACAACCAATGTTGAATTTCCATACAATTGGTATGAATGAGTTCAAGAGGGTCCTATTTTACTTCTGTTCCCCACAAAAGGCCTAATCAAGATGCCCCTACATATATAGTGCAGAATTTAGCTCGATTTGTTAAAAGCACCATGTTAAGTGCAACCCAGTGTTTTGAAACAACTGCCTCTATCAAACTGAATTAATAGTTTCCTCTTAGAATTTTTCCTGTTCCAGCTCCTAAAAAAAGATTTAAAAAAGGATTATTGATTGACTTGTCCCATTGTAAAGTATGCACCTGCTGTGAAACGAAGCCATGGAGAAAAAAAAAAAAAGTTGAATAATTTAACTTTTTTATTTGTAAAGATAATCAGGGTTTTTCTGATTACATCTTAACTTCATAAATGTTAAATAACCTATCAGCATCTAGTTGTTGTAAATTATGAAAAGGAGCATTGCAAGGAATATTAACCAACAAAATCCTTGTTCTTTAGTGAACAAGAAAATGTGTTATGGCAGCTTGTCATTGTGCGACTGGTAACTTTGACACCAAATAACAAAACTGCCATTTGCACTTAGGGTAAATTGGTTCACCTGAGCTTCCACTGCTCCTCTTGCTCTGACATAAATTTATGAACTCGGGAACTAACCAAGTCGTGTGGCTTCCCAGCTGACTTTAACAAATATGCCCATTTCATTTCATTTAGTCATCAGAATACCAGGGGGCTCAGTCGTTTCAGACTCATTGCAGATGGTATAGGGTTTGTAGGAACACAAGAGACTTTCATGTCACAGTCCTGTAAATTATGACAGTGGAGGGGGCTCTCTTTCCTAAATGCATGTCAGTGTTTGACGTGTTCACGGCTTAGAGGAGCATTTTCTGTTTCAGTACCTCATAGGTATATGTAAAGGACATTTATTTCTGATTAACGAAGAGGTGAAAAATACATTTTCTATGCTCATGGTTTGGCTAGACATGTTTAAATCTGGATTAAGATTATGTTTATATTTGACATGCAGTAGAAGCACAGTTTTGTTCCCTCATCCCCTGGGAGTCCTGTCCTTTTTACAACAAAAGTTTCTTCTTGAAGGATGCAAGGCCTGGAAGCAGAACAGTAGGTACAGACTGAAGACATAAAGTAAAACAACCTCAGATGAATTGGAGGGAATGCCACTCCAAATTACTGCTAAGAATGAATAATACAATATTTTCATAGGAATGCAATTTGATCGTATCCAAGTACACATAAAAAATAAAACCAGATAACAAAATAGTGTTACAAAGACATTAACTTGAATGAATGTAACATTTATTTGTAGTTGGAATAGCAACTTTATATGAAAGATGGATTCAAAAGTGTTTGAGGGCACATGAAAACAGTGCCATAGCTGTTTTTTGTTCTTTATTTCATTTTGTTCCATTTTGTTTTGTAGAGATGTTGACCATTTATTAAGTACTTTCTATGTTATGAGAATATATTAAAAGGCTTACAGTTATTTTCTAATTTAATCCTCACAGCTCTCTATGAGGTAGCTATTAGTATCATCATTTTACACATGAAGAGACAACATTCATAGAGGTTAGTTAATTTGGCAGTGGGCGCTTGGGAAATAAGGGCAGAAGAAGGATTTGATCTGTCTGATACCACTCTGTGGTGTGTCTAGTTCAACAAGAATGATGGCATGTTTTTATGAATGTGTGTTTGTCAAACTTTTCTGTGAGAACTGTCCTAGGAACAAAGAAGACAGGATGAACATGCAATCCCAGGTGGTCTGAAAACAGAGCCTGAAGCAATCATCATTAGCTTGCAATTTCTTTAACGTCTTGCTTTTTATCTTAAAAATTCATGTAAATTTGCCATTGTATTCCAGTGTTTGTCTTCATCCAAAAAATAATATATTATACGATTGATCATTTGGGAAAACATTTTCTACTAATCTCATTGGCTAAAGAGTGATAACACTGTTATATTTCAGGATATTAGGAAGATCTGAAGAAAACTAAGCCCAATAACAGGTTCAAGGTTCCAGCAATTCTTCCCCTCTTCATTTTATCATAAATATGTGGGTTCACCGCGAGGCAGAGGTTTCAGTGAACCAAGATCGCGCCACTGCACTCCAGCCTGGCAACAGAGCAAGACTTCATCTCAAAAGAAAAAAAAAAAAAAAAAAAAATCAAAAACACCCTGTGGTTTCAAACAACAGCTTTTATTACTCCCTGCTTTACTGCTACGGCAGGGTAACAATAGGGAGAAGTGCCCAAAATGTGATATGGAATGCTTTGTCATTCCAGGATTCTCTGGATGGAAATTTCCATAAGCATATCTTCCTGCTGAAGGTCAAAGTGCAAACTGAGAGGGTCCCCAATTCTTTCTTCAATCTCTCTTACTGCCTCAAGCAACGCGCTCCAAAAAATATTTTTTGCAGAGAGGAAGAAGAAGCCTGATTACATTACTCTTTGTTTTACCTCTGGCACAGTACTTAAATTTTTCTCATCCATTAATGAACTGAGTCTCAAATGGTCTTTATTATCAATTCTCCTTATCCAACTCTCAAATTTCATTTAAATTATTACAGTCTTGTTGAGTAAAAACTGCCAGTTTTGTCATGGAGTGGTGAATTAGGCCTGGAAGAATAGCCTTTAAATAGGCCTCTTACGTGTATTCACCATACCAGTAAAGAGAAAAAGTTATTTTTTAGGCATTTAATTTTTGTTATGGCATCTTTTCCTGTTTCTTTGTGGAGCAAAATAGTATAGAACTCTTTATTACCTGAAACTAAGTGGCAGTGTCGTGGGTCAGGCCAACTTTTCATCCATGTCTAGGGTAGAAAATGCACACTGAGTTCATTTTAAAGCAATAGCGAGAGACTAAAATTACATTGTCCTTTGGTTACAGTATGAACAGTTATACTTGTTCAGCACACTGGCACATCAGCATAAACATTTTCTTCTGTCCTACAGTTGGTTCATTCTGAGGTGACTATTACAGAGTCTTCAACTCTACAATTGGCCAGCAAAAGTTCTAATCATTCACCATACATATAATTTTCTAATCTTGAACTTTTAGAAAGAAAAACTCACACCCAATTTTTGTGAACAAAGAAACGGGATTCTGCTGGTTCCCCTTCCTCAAACAGGGAAATATGTGTTTCCCAAATTTTCCACATCAAAGTGATATTCCAAAAAGAGGTACAGTAAGTCCTTAATGTCATTGACAGGTTCTTGGAAACTTCAACTTTGAGTGAAAAGATGTATAAGGAAACCAATTTTAGCTTAGGCTACTTGACACAAGCAAGATTTAAGTTGCAAGGCGTATTTCTGGTCACGAAAACATCACCAAACTAAACATCATCAAAGAAAGACCAAAACACTTCTAATATTAAACTGAAATAAATATGAGCTATACATACATTTAAGAAAGATTAACAGAAACAAGATCTTTTTTAACCTAAGTTTTGGCAAATCAGCGAGTGACAACAGCCACAGGGATAAATGTTTTTGAGCAGAAATTAGAAGAAACTCCCCTTACCACCATTCATTAGTAAAAAACAATCACAAATAGGGCAAGCTCACGGAAGGCTTTTGTACAGCATTGTTTATTATACATCTATATGATAGTAACACACTTAATGAATCTTTACTTTACAATTATTCATTCATTCATTCATTTTCTGACACACTTTTTCCAGTTCAGGGTAGGGGTGGCCAGGGCCTAACCAGGCAACTCAAGGCCATTCCGTCACAGGGAACACACACACACACCCACACTCACTCAGACTAGGACCATTCAAACACACCAATTAATTTAATGAGAACATCTTTAGGATATGGGAAAAAACTAGAGTACTCATAAAAAACCCACACAGACATGGGGAGAACATGTAAATTTCACACAGACAGTGGCTGCAGCTGGGAATCAATTTTTTTCCTCATCAATATTAATGAAACAATGTTGAATGAAACAACATTATTCGAGGACCTACGATACTATGATTGTTCCTGTATTTGAATATCCTTTGACATGATCCCATAAATCTCCAGGGCAGGTGTATTTCAGGTTGGGATACTTGGTCTGCAGAACTTTAAATTTCTACCTGTAACATGCTTGTTCCATCAGTAATGATTCTTACTTATCCATCATTTGTTTCCTTGCTTCGGAACAGTCTCCAAGAATGACTCTGCCTTACTGCACATGTTTTCTCAAACCTATCTTGTCATTTTTCCCCCAGGTGTCTTACTCTAAGACGCCATTATCAAGGAAAAGCATAAGTATAGTGATATAAGTGTTGGTGTCAGATGGGCCTAAGTTCAAGTCCTAGCTTCTCCAATTAATCAGTGTGCAATCTGAAACAAGTTATTTAACTTATCTGAGTTTTAGTTTTCTCATCTTAAAAAACAGTAGTATTTATCATGCAGTATTGTCTTAAGGGTTCATTCATTCATTCAATCAACTAACATTTATTGAGCTGCTACTTTGTGCTAAAGTCTAGGCAGTGGAACCACATTGGAGAAAACAAAGTCCTAATTTATACAGTTGACATTCTAGTAGTATTAAATGAGATAATTCATGCTGCCTGGCATAACAGAGGGATGCAATAAAATGACTCTTCATGTTCGTACTACTTCTGCAAGCATTGTAAAGACTTTCAAACTGGTTTCCCTATGTCTTGTCTCTCATGTTTTTAAGCCACTATTCACTTCCCAACAGTGCTATCATTCTAAAATATAGATAGACTCTCATTTTCTTGTTGATACCTGCAAAGTCTCCTTGTTGCTGATTATATATAAAGCCCAAATTTCTCAAAGAAATAATCGATGAAATTTAGTAGTCACTTGAGTTTGGGAGTGAAGAAGGCAGGATCCACTCTAAAAGTCTTACTCTAAGATTTCCATCCTAGGAAAATGGGAAGATGGTATTATGACTTACCAAAAGAGGAAACCTAGGAAAAAGAACAGGCTTGGGAGTGGAAAATATAGCTAGCTCTGTTTTAGACTTGTTGAGATTATAGCCTCTGAGGAATATCCATGTAGAAATGCCTAGTAGGCTGTTGAAAATACAAAGCTGTAACACAGGAAAGATAGAAAGCTAGAGATAAGAGTTTAGGAATCAATGATAGAATGTTAGTAGTTTAAGCTACTAGAATAAATGTTCCAGATAGTTTAGCCATGATGCTCTAAATTTAAAATAAACATTCTCAGTCTGGGTTGCCAAATTTTACGCAATCTAGCACCTTTCCTGAGGAAGCAATTGATCAGTACTTCTGAAGATGATCAATATCTCCTTCAGACACCTCTTTTTCATCTATCCTACACAAAATCCTAAGCATCTTTGGTTTGTACCAGCCCTTCCACTCGGTAAATATAGAGGCCACATCTATAAAAAGCAAAACCACATTTCATTCCTTAGACTTCATCTCTCTTAGGTCATTGAGTCCTGTGCTTTCTCAGTAATGTTATCTGTAGATTCCACTGTTTCTAGAGTAAAGATAGACTTATGTAGGTACTACAGAAGTAAGTAACTAAACTCATAAATGTTAAAAACTCTCAGATCAAGGAGAAAATGTAATAGGAAATTTCGTTATATTCTTCATTCATAACTCATATCCTGTCCTTGAAAAAGTATGCCTGTTGTTCACGACCAAATAAAACTTAACAAGCATTTAATTATATAAATAGATTTTGATGAGGCTAAACTGACAAGACTTGCTTTCTTTTTTGTTGTTGTTGTTTTTTTTTGTTTTTTTTTTTTTTGAGACGGAATCTCGCTCTGTCGCCCAGGCTGGAGTGCAGTGGCGCGATCTCGGCTCATTGCAAGCTCCGCCTCCTGGGTTTACGCCATTCTCCTGCCTCAGCCTCCTGAGTAGCTGGGACTACAGGCGCCCGCCACCGCGCCCGGCTAATTTTTTGTATTTTTAGTAGAGACGGGGTTTCACCGTGGTCTCGATCTCCTGACCTTGTGATCCGCCCGCCTCGGCCTCCCAAAGTGCTGGGATTACAGGCGTGAGCCACCGCGCCCGGCCAAGACTTGCTTTCTTTAGGAAGGAATGGTGAAAAATGGCAATGATTGAACCCAAATTTTCTATGTATTTAGGGCCATAAGTCTCACTGACAGTGAACTGTCCTGGCCCAATAATTAATGCACTGGGAATTCTCTAGGTAGACCATGATTTGGATATTTTATGGGCTGTTATGTCAAGGATCCATATCAGATAGGAGGCATACACAATGCTCGACAGAAAAATTATTGTCACAAGCAAAATCGGTGTTGTTTTTTATGAACTTTAAAAGTAAGTAAGCCTAGAAAAAATATATGACAGCATAATTGCCTTATATGTTTTAAGTGAAATGTGCCTTCATTTTTATTTGCCAATAGAGTATACTTTTAAATAGAAATATTACACTTTTAAAAATAGATTATGCGATTATGCACATTTCTTACTTTTGGAATACACAGTCTAATATTTCCCAACTTAACTTTTATGCAGCTTTTAATTGCTATAGTAAGAAGTAATTTATTTTTCAATTACAACTTTTTTTTTTTTTTTGAGACGGAGTCTCACTCTGTCACCCAGGCTAGAGTACAGTGGCACGATCCCAGCTCACTGCAACCTCTGCCTCCTGAGTTCAAGCGATTCTCCTGCCTCAGCCTCCCAAGTAGCTAGGATTACAGGCACACACCACCATGACCGGCTAATTTCTGTATTTTTAGTATAGACAGGGTTTCACCATGTTGGCCAGGATGGTCTCGATCTCCTGACATCATGATCCACCCACCTCGACCTCCCAAAGTGCTGGGATTACAGGCATGAGCCACCATGCCCGGCCTCAATTACAAAATTTTAAATAGACATTATTTTTAAGAGACAAACATTTGTTGCCCATTCTGTATTATATGTATACATACATACGTATATATATGTGTGTGTGTGTACATATATAATTTGTTTATGTTCTCTCTCTCTCTCTTTAAAGGGATCCTCATCCCCAAAATTCCTGTGGAGTACAATGTCTTACTCAATGATGGAAGTGCAACACCTCTGGACTTCTCCGTTGGTCATCACCAATCCACCCTTCTGGAAAATTTGGCTCCATTCACACAGTATGAGATAAGGATACAAGCATGTCAAAATGGTGAAAGTCTTTCAGACATTTGGCCTGGGTGTTTATGAAAAAGTATTTCATTAAAAAATTTCATTAAAAAGGAATAGATTCTCAGTCCAAATACAAAGACTAACTTTTCATTTCTTATTTGTAGTGGACTGCTTACCCAGAAAAATCACAGTCTGGCATCGAGTGAAGCATTATGCATTTCTGCACATTAAATCATGAATATTTAAATATATTAAAATGGTGGTTTTGCAAAGTCTTGTTTTATAAGGCCCTTTGAAAGAAAAACACCTAGCTCACATAAAGGAGTCTCTGGTAATATAAAACACAAATGAGTATTCCAAAAATTTCACAGAAAATATATTTACCTTGGCTTTATTTAAATTTTATCCAGGAGGAGGAAGTGAGAAGTTATTTAAAAGTTGAATTATACCCAAATGAATTGTGCATATTTTATAGTGCTTCCTTGAACCCTACTTCATGTATACAAACTATCACCTTGTATTTCATGGTTTAGGCTGTAGTCAGTGAAATTTTCATGTATCTGTATTGTGTTAAGGAAAAGCCTCCCCTATTTCCTTTCTCTCTCCAAATGGATAAATAGCTAAATATAAACTGAGATTTAGGATGGGAGAACAGGGAATCAAGAGAGGTATACATTATTTTATTTATCTCTTTTAAATTAAGTATAAACATTAACAGATATGGATATATTATCTATATTATATATGTGTATATCATATGTAACATGATATATGTGATGTCATCATACGTGTTTTATAACATATAACACTCATTTGCTAAATAAAGTATGTAACTCACCTTAATATACAAAACATTTTGCTTCACCTTAAAGAAATTTATCAGACTCGATGTGCAGTTAAAACTCCTGTATTAAATGTCCTTAGGAATTTCTCTTTCCACATAGTGCTAGTTCTCATGGAGTTGGTTAGAATTATGAGTCTGCAATTTTGCTATGCTGAACTCATCAGAAATTGCTAGTTGATTTGTCCACTTTTCTCTAAAAAATGGACCATGGCATTTTTGTTTGAGGGATATTGCTTGCTCTGATCTGTCTTCACCTGATAAACATGAAAATAATTTTAAATTAATGTTTTATTGATTTAAGTGCAAGTCAACATCTGCATCTCCATGTCCCTGAAACTGTGCAATGGAGGTACAATATCCTTCAAATAAATTGTTTGATTCTTGTGTGTTTGAATAATGTCCATAAGTTTAAAATATTGGCAAAATAAAATATTATTAAAAGCATACAAGATGTGTAGGCCACACAAACACTTGTGAAATTCAAGTGCATTATCACTTTCTGGTTAGAATGACTACAATAAATAGAGAATCTTGAGCTCAGACAAGAATATGCCTTATTGTTTATGTCTATGTAAATATGTGGCTAATTAATGGGTTTTCCAAAAATGATTTTCTATTTAAATGTTCACATCCCATAAAAATTTATCTGAAAAACATGTACAAGTATATATGCAAAAGCACAGGTAAAAATAATTTTCATGATATCAGTACCCTTCTATATGAATATGTAGCTCTTTTCCTTGCTTGAAAAAATTACTGAAGACCTCAATTTATTTTCAAGGAAGTTGTGGAGTTAGCAGTAGGATGTTTGTCAAAACACCTGAAGCAGCCCCAATGGATCTTAATTCTCCTGCTCTTAAGGCACTGGGGTCAGCTTGCATACAGATTAAATGGATGCCACCTGAAAAACCAAATGGAATCATCATCAACTACTTTATTTACAGGTAAGATTGGCTGTTACTATTATTTTTAGTTATTTAAGAATGTGTACTGCTCCAACACGGCAGAATCAAGTGCGTTTTATATTTCCATAAGAGCATGAATGGGAATTCATGTTTTGTTTTTGTGAGTTTTTTATTTGTTTGTTTTGTTTGTTTGTTTGTAGTACCTAACAGTGGGGACTGAGATTGGTGCTCAAACTTTTACAAATTAACCAAGGAAAAAAGTCATAACTACCATAAAACATTTTGGATAGAGATCTGTTTGAAAACTGAGACCTTATAGCCCACATAGACTTATATTTAGTGATGGGACAGAACAGCCCTCTAAAACAGGGGTTCCTAACCCCCAGGCCACAGAGTCCGTGGCCCATTAGGAACCAGGCCACACAGCAGGTGAGTGGCTGGTGAGCAAGCATTACCACCTGAGCTTCACCTCCTGTCAGATTAGTGGTGGCATTCGTTTCTCATAGAAGTGCAAACCCTATTGTGAACTGCGTGTGTGGGAGATCTAGGTTGTGCCTTCCTTGTCAGAATCTAATGCCTGATGATCTGATTGGAATAATTTCATCTTGAAACCATACCCTCTAACTGCACCGCACCAGTGTGTGGAAAAACTGTCTTCCACAAAACCAGTCCCTGGTGCCAAAAAGGTTGGGGACCACTGCTTGACCAAGAAAACATAGTCTTTCCAGAGAGGAAACCAGATACAAGACAAGAATTCTAATATTTCTCATTACTTATTATGCAGAGATTAAAAAGGTTTTTCTCCTCCTCCAAAGACGGTGCTTTTCATAAGCAGGAAAAGGGGCTCTCCTCTCCAGTTTTCCTTCTGTTTTAATAAGCCTCCACTCCACTGGTTAGATGGTGTTATAGCAGCTTGTTCCATCATGTGCAGAATTTATTGAGTGTACCTACCTAAAATAAAGAGGGAATAGGGAAGAGAGGAAGAGAAAGATTGAGGAAAGAGAGAGAGACAAAGAGAGATTGAGAGAGAGAGAGAAAATAGTGGAAGAGAGAGATAGACCATGAACATTTTGGTTTGAAGGATATTTTGCTCTCTGATCTAGTCTTCACCTGATCAACATGAACATTGCTTTAAATTAATGTATTCTTTAAATAAATAATGAATGAGAAGGAGAAGGAGCAGGCAAAGGAGGAGCATGAGGGAGAGATGTAGGTAGGGTGAGAAGAAGAGAAAAAATAGAGAAAGTGAGAGGGAGGGGAGTAGAAAGTACAATGCAAAGAGCCAAGGGGGCAAATAACCTGTCAACTGATGGCTTGCTACTTAAGACAGAAAACACAATCATTGGTAGACATACAGGATTTGCAGATTGAGAAACCCAATCCCATTCTGAAACCAATGTATTTCCTTTGAGTGTACGAAGCAGAACACCTTTCCTCTCAGACCCTCATACCCCGCACCTCTTCAACATCCTTTGTTAGTGTGTCCAGCAACCTCAGGCCTTCCCTTATTTGGTCCTCTGCCCTGGAAACTTAGTGAAACTTACTTAGGCTCTTCTTATAACTGTAGATATTGAAATCCTTTGATTCAGATCAGTCTTCAGTGATGAGCTAAGGGCTTATAGAAAAAATTACAAAGGGAGAAAATATTATTGCATTTCTGGTTATGTAAATGACATTACCAAAAATGAGCAAGCCAAATTTCTTCTCAGCAAACATTAATCTGAAGAATAATATTTCTGATTCAAATACACATGAACATGTAAAAATGGCTAATGTGAATTTACGTTTTACGCTAAGCACATTAGTGCAGGCTCTAAAATGCCCACCCTCTTGAAATAGTTTTCTTTCATCTACTTAATGATAATTGCATGAGAAAAGCACATCAAATTCCTATTCAGAATAAAGGGAAATAAAGTATCTGTTATAGACCAGGACGTGGCTTCACTCTGTTAGTTTTGTAAATAAAGCTCGTGATTACAGTGACTATTCCATGGCAGCTATAGAGAGGGAAAACAGGAAATATAATGCAGAAAGCCCGCTTCAATGAAAAATACTGTAAATTGAATTTGACAGCATTTGATGGCATCTGATTATTCTAGTCACAGCCAAACAATGATATAAAGAGTAATATGAAACAGAATGTGTTACTGCCTAGCAGACTCAAAAGCAATAAACCTTCCTCCAATGTGACACAATCACTTCACAATCATAATTGTAGCCTGTTTGATACCTCTGAGTACAGCAGAAGGGCACTGACTGACATAGATACATTTTGTTTTTTATTTAAAGTGAAATGAAAATGGCGCACTGGGGCTCCAGATACAATCGTTATATTCACCTACATAGGCATGAATCACTTGGCAGTTATTTCAGCTGAAGTTTAAATGTGCTTAGACAACAACAATATCAAATTTTTCTTAGATAGCTGCAAAAAAAAAAATCAGAAATTTGTAAGGACAGAAATAGAATGGAGACACATAGTTCTTTTTCATTCTGAGACTACACAGAGCCCTTTATATAGTTATAGCCACCAGCCTGCAGTATTTCTGAGGAGGTTATGGCATGTAATTTCAGCTTCATCATTGGCCTTCTCTTTCTTCTATCGGCACCAAAGGAAGTACATTTAGCTCAAACCAAAGATGGGGTTTGGCCTATGCAGATATTTTTATTAACTTGCAGGAAGCCCACTTGTAAATCTCATTTGAAAATGTTTGCCACTCTTTTCTCACCAAGCCCCTGAATCATTTTCTCTTCTGTAACTATCCTTTATTATTTAAATATTTCCTCTAGATATTATCCTATTAAAAATATCTGACCTATTAAAGACAGAAGATGTTTATGACTTCAAAAACAAAACAAAATAACCTAAATATTATCCTATTAAAAGGTGTCTGCCCTAATAAAGATAGAAGATGTCTATAATTTCAAAAACAAAACAAAGTAACCTAGTAAGAACAAGCTATTAATATGATTCCCTCTGCTTAGTTTATCTGTTAATTTAAGCTACTTTGTTGACTATACATAAGTCACAACAAAAGATTTGCTACAAAAAATTTTGTAAAGAATAGAGACCAACATTTAAGTTAGTGTTTTGCAATCTGTTTGTTGACCACATATAGACAAGACTATCTTGGACATCTGCTTCCTCCTCTCAATGAGTTTGGCTTGTATAATAGTGATTCTTCAGTATTCCCCCTTTATTTTATATCTGTAATCTTGCAAGTGGCAAAAATCTCATCACTTCCATCTATAAAATCCATCAAATACATTAAATTGAGACTTTACAAAACATGTAATAAAATAATCTCCTCCCATTAGGAGCTTTAATTTTAACAGAAACCAAATTTCATGGGGTTTATTATTCTCCTGAGCTTTCTCTTTAAATAAATAAAAAGACTTGATCAATGTACATTGAAAGACAAAACTATATACAAACACCCTGTAAACACTGTACAAATACGAACAAGTGATGGCACTTCCTTATGAGTATTTAGTAATATTTTAAAGGATAAAATCTGAAATAGTTTTGAAGACTGTATGATATGAAAAGGTTTTCAAAGTAGGAAAGTGAAAACAATTTATAAAATGGATAATTAAGCTGATTGAGTTAACTAAGAAAAGAAGAGCATTGAATCAAAGGCAAAGGAATTTTGATGTAATTCAATTTGTATTGGGTGGAAAGATGGATATAGATATGAATATTTACATAGATAGATACAGATAGACAGAAGACAGACATCCATCTGTCCATACATGTACATATCTACTGAGAGAGACACAAAGATCTATGAGACCTAAGCCCTTTCACCAATGATCTTCACTACAGTGGGAGATAGAAGACAAGCTAAATAAACAATCGAAAGCATAAAATATATATTGGAAAAAAGAAATATTTACCAGAAACTTTAGAGAAGAATTCTCTGTCTAGAATATTCATGGAACACTTCATCAAGTTGATGTTATTGAGACTAGGCCTTATAAAATGAAGATTTAATGACTATTTAAATTGTAAGAAAAATACATTTGTTGGGAAAAAATGTTTTAACAGTAGAGAAGATTACCAAGGTTATTATTCATTCTTATGATTTACTCATGGCATACATAATTTTCACTAATAGAAGTAACATGATTAATTTTAATATATTAACATTAATGTTTTCTATTTGTATTTTCTTCTTCATAAAAAGAATTATATTGTCCATATTGTTCTGCACACATACACACCTAATTTCTTTTAATGACTCATCAATATTCTGTTATATGGATGTGTATCATATATTATTTAGCCAGTACCCTGGTGATGGCAAGATAGGTGATTTTCAAGTTTTCGTTACCACAGCAATTATCTAATAAATATTCTTACAGTGAGTATACAGAGAATTATTCTTAGTACTAGAAGTACTGGGTCAACTTTTTGTGCATTTAAAATTGTTGAGTATTCCTAAGTTGTCTTCCAAGTATTTTATGTAAGAATTTCTAATTCTGAAAACTTTTAATACAGAGTCAATCTTCCAAATCTGTCAGCTCAATATTTTAACTGGCACATTTTTGTTGTTTTAATTCAAGTTTTGATCATTATAAGTAAGATTGTTCATTTACTTAAAATATTTATCTTCTATTTGGGAGGGGTGTGTATAATATATTATAAATTCTTAGACTAATTTTCTACTGGATTATTTCTTATTGTCTATATTCTTTCCACATTAAAGAAAGTCTCCCTTTAATGATCATATTAAAAATAACACATTAATTGTTTCTTCCAGCACTTTTATGGCTCTACTCCTTATTTCTAAATATAGAATGAATATTGTTATAGGAAATTAGGTAAGAATTCATTTCTTATAAAATGCTAACTAGTTCATCAACATTATTTCATAATCCACTGATTTGAAATGTCACTCATACAAAATTACCATGTGCATCGGGTTCATTTTAGGACTTTGTATTCTGTTTCACTTGTGGTAAATAGGGATTTTAACAAGCAGGGCCTAATGGTGAAGACATCATAAGTGAATAAAATAAATAGAATAAGCAAAATTTCTAACACATAAGCATAGGATTCAAGGAATGGTCAGGTTTGACTGGAGTCATTGCTATTAGTAGGGGACATTTAGAAGATCAGCTTAATGACAGATTTTGGATCTAAGGAGTTTAGGTTTTTTATTCAGAGGCAATGTGAGCTGCTGAAGGTTTAGGGGGTAAATAGAGAAGCGATGTAATATAGTGGAAAGAATGTGGCATTTGTAATCAGAAAATATGACTTCCAGGGCCTGGCTCTAACACTTACTAGTTATGTGACCTTAGGCAAGTCACTGTGTTCCCTAATTTTCCATTTTTATGTGAAGAGAAGATAGTGAATATAAAAAATAATTAACCTCTTGGAATTCTGTGAGAATTAAAGGAAATAATATGTGTAAAATTACTGTTAAATGTGAAGCATAATAAAAATAGAAAGTTATCCTAGATATGTTATATAAAGCCATGCTTTAGAATGATAAATCTATCTGGCAGTTGTAGATGTACATTTAAAGTCAAGGAAAGAGGTTCATGGTTATAAAAGTAGCAGCCTGCATAACAGCATGCCTGGTAGGATTCTGTTTTCCTTTAAATATACAGTATATTTTTACATGTATATGTATATAAAAAATGTCTGGAATGTTAAACACCAAAATAGTGCTAGCAGTGCTTATCTCCAAATATTAGGCTATTGGTGATTCTTTTAAATACTTCTGCTTTTGTTCATCTGTGTTTTCTTATTAATTTTTATAATCAATATATCATATGGTCTACTAAAGACAAAATAATAAATTTTGTGAGCCCAGATGCTAATCTATCATCACTCTTTCCGATTTTCCTATTTCCTTCTTCATGTGAACATCACCATCACTTTCTGTAATAATCAAAGTCTGATCAAGAAAGAGGAACCACACTACTTACTTTAACAGAGGGAATTTAATATAAATAATTAGTAAGAAGTTATAAATTTGTTAACTAGGTAACTAAAAGCATAAAAAGAGAACTCTAAGGTATCATGGAGGTAGCAACTACAGGAAACAGCTAGCACCTTTAGAACTGAGGGAACAAAGGGGAGTTGTTAGAATTATTAAAATGTAAATGCATAGAG
Source organism: Macaca mulatta (assembly GCF_049350105.2). Taxonomy (NCBI): domain Eukaryota; kingdom Metazoa; phylum Chordata; class Mammalia; order Primates; family Cercopithecidae; genus Macaca; species Macaca mulatta. The sequence goes on along the minus strand of NC_133406.1, from coordinate 73,463,771 downwards.
GAGGGTGCCTATGAAGCTGGGACTCAGACAGTTAAGGAGGGGCACCTGCCACTGGTGCAGTTGTCTGGAGGAGGAAGCATGAAATTAAGTTGGTTTTCCAAATGGTGGAAAAATTGCATACTGCAATCACCTGCTCCCAGGGTACTTCTTTACTGCAACACAAAAACAGCCTAATACAGAAAATTGATACCAGAAGTAGGGTGTTGCTATAAACATACCTGAAAGTGTGGAAGTGACTTTGGAGCTGGGTAAAGGGCAGGGGTTGAAAGAATTGGGAGGGCTCAGAAGAAGACAGGAAGGTGAGGGAAAATTTGGAACTACTTGGAGACTGGTTAAATAGTTCTCACTAAAATGCTGATAGAAATATGGACAGTGAAGACCCGGCTAATGAGGTTTGAGATGCAAATAATTGAGAACTAGAGTAAAGGTCACCCTTGTTATGCCCTAGCAAAGAACTAGGCTCCATTATATCCATGCCCCAGGGATTTGTGAAAGGGAGAACGTGAGAGTAATAACCTAGGATACTGGTGGAAGATATTTCTAAACAACAAAGCAGCATTCAAGACTTTGTCTGGCTGTTTCTAACAGCCTAAAATCAGATAGGGAGCAAAGGAATGATTCAAAGGTGGAACTTTTATGTAAAAGGGAAACAGAGAGTAAAAGTTCACAAAATTTGCAGCCTGGCCCTGTGATGGAGACCGAATCCAAGCAGACCGTGGAGTGACCACTTTCAAGAGAGACTAGCATGACTATAAGGTAGCCAAGTGTTAATATCCAAGATAATAGGGAAAAGGCCTAGAAGGCATTTCAGAGATCTTACAGGCAGCCCCTCTCAACACAGGCCCAGAGGCCTAGGAGGAAAGAATGGTTTTGAGGGCCAGGCCCAGAGCTCTGCTGCCCTATGTAGGCTTGGGAACTGTTCCCCACGTCCTGACTACTCTTGCTGCAGCTGCAGCTCAAAGGGCCTCAGATACATTGCAGGTAGGTGCTGTGTAGTGTTAAGTTAGCAGACGCACAGAATGCAGGCATGAAGGAGCCCTTGGCAACTTCCCCCTAGATTTCAGAGGATATATGAGAAAGCCTGGGTGCCCAGGCAGAAGCCTGCCACAGGGGTGAAGCCTTCACAGAGAAACTCTACTAGGGCAGTGCAGAGGGCAAGTGTGGTGTTGGAGCCACCATACAGAGTCTCCATCAGGGCACTGTCTGATGGAGCTGTTGGAAGGGGGCCACTTCTCTCTAGGTCCCAGAAACCATGGACAGCTTGAATCCTGAAAAAAGCCATACGCATTCGACTCCAATGTGTGAGAGCAGCCACAGGGGCTGCATTCTGCAAAACCACAGGGGTGAAGCTACCCAAAGCCTGAGGAGCCTAGTGCTTGCAGCAGTGTGTCCTGGAGTGGGACATGGAGTTAATGGAGATTATTTTGGAGCTTTAAGGTTTAATGTCTTCCTACCAGGTCTCAGACATGTATGGCCCTATAGCCCCTTTCTTTTAGCCAATTTCTCCCTTTTGCAATGAGAATGTTTACCCAATACCTGTGCCCACATTGTGTCTTGGAAGTAAATAACTTGTTTTGATTTTACAGGCTTATAGGTGAAAGGAGATGAGTCTCCAGATGAGATTTTGGACTTGGTACTTGAGACTTTGGACTTTTGAGTTAATGCTATAATCAGTTAAAACTTTGGGGAACTATTGGGAAGACATGATTTCACATTTTGAAATGTGAGAAAGAGATGAGATTTGGGAGGCCAGTGGTGGAATAATATAGTTTGTATGTTTGTCCTCTCTAAATCTCATGCTAAAAACAGATTCCCAATGTCGCAGATGGGGCCTAGTGGGAGGTGATTTCATAATAGGGTCAGATCCCTTATGAATGGTTTAGCACCATGCCCTTGGTGATAAGTGAGTTCTTGCTCAGTTTGTTCATGCGAGATCTGGTTGTTTAAATGTCTAGGACTTCCCCTCCTCACCCACCTCTCTCTTGCTCCTGCTCTCTGCACGTGATGCACTTGCTCCTTCTTCACCTTCCATCATGATTGTAAGCTTCCCGAGTATCATAAGCAGATGCCAGCATCATGCTTTTTGTACACCCTGCAGAACTGTGAGCCAGTTAAATCCCTATTCTTTAAAAAGCAGCCTACCTCAAGTATTTTTGTAGCAATGCAAAAGTAGCTTAATACAAATTAGAAAAAAAAGAGATAGCAGATAGAAGGATATGATAACTCTTATTTGAGAGAAAAGTAAGGAAAAGATTTTCTAGAAAAAGTGATATGGGGCTAGAATTTTAAAAGATGTTGTAGTTAGCTTATAGAAAAAAGGAGAGGCCAGGTGCGGTGGCTCACGCCTGTATTCCCAGAACTTTGGGAGGCCGAGGCGGGCAGATCACGAGGTCAGGAGATCGAGACCATCCTGGTTAACACAGTGAAACCCCATCTCTACTGAAAAGTACAAATATTTAGCCAGGTGTGGTGGCGGGTACCTGTAGTCCCAGCTACTCAGGAGGCTGAGACAGGCGAATGGCATGAACCCCAGTGGCAGAGCTTGCAATGAGCTAAGATCGTGCCACTGCACTCCAGCCTGGGTGACAGAGCAAGAATCTGTCTCAAAAAAATAAAAAATAAAAAAAGGAGAATAAGCTAGAGGATGGGGAGGAGTATCGCCAGAGAATTAGCAGATACCAAAGCCATGGAACCATGAAATACAATGGAATATAAGAAACTGTAGTCAAGCATTTGATGATGACTGGAATATAACATGGGACTAGAAATTTCAGAAAGATAAGTCCTTTTGAGAATCAGCAGATTAAGGATAAGCATAGGCCATTTTACATGGTAAATCTCTAAAGAATTTTTAAAAGGACTCAGTCTTAAAATTTTTGAAAGGTTTGTGATGTCTCTTCCCTCAGCAACGGAGTGTCTGCTCACAGCAGAACTTGATAATTCAACATTCACAAAGCATTTTGTAAATCGCCTGTGTTTCCATTTGTCCTCTCAGCAATCCAGTTCAGAGTTTGCATTTATTCTTATATAAACTGTTGCGATGACCTCCTTGTTCAATGCCAGATGCCCATCATCTCCAAGATAACTTCATTCAGATCATGCATTACATTTTACCCAATGATTTTTATGTTTTAATTTTTATAAGAATTTTCAGAGGTTTGTTGTACACTATGAGGTTGTTAACTCCACTTTGCAAAATGAAATAGAAACTAGAGGACACAGAGAGGCAAGTTCACCCAAGGTCATTGAACTAAGTGGCAGAGCCAGGACCTCCAACCTATCTCCTCTGACTACAGATGTTTCTGATTATCTATTTAAACTCAGAATATTTTTAATATTCTTCATGGAATGGGGCTGGCAGTTTCATAACCTTAAAATTGTTGTGGTGCATTGGGTTCTAGGATTTTGTTTTAATTGCTTTTGAAAATAAGCAGTGACAATTGCTGGAGGGGAGAGAAGGAATAAGGAGCTCCTAAAAACATTGTACATTGAGACCACAGAAGTGTGAATGCCTTTAAAAATATATGGTTCCTAGTTTTTATACTTATTTTTGTTTTCCTCTTAGTGTTAGGCAACATTACACTAACTCTAGTTGGAAAAATATATTCCTGAAGTATCTCCCAAATGAGCTTGAGCAAAGAATAACCATTTGGCTATTCAGAGAGAACTGAAAATGTCATTTCTCTAAACACAGGCTACTCAGGAGGAAACACTTCCAGTTAAATGAACAGGTGATGCCTAAATCTTAAATAGATTAGGAATAATTGTGGTCTACTCTACCACTTCTGCTCAAAATGTATTCAGACATAAAGAGATTCTGTTTTTTAGCAGTGCAAATGGGACATTTACCTCTCCACGATATTAATTTTTCAAGAATTCAATAGTGATAAGAAATACTTAACCAGGCTGCACCTTTAAATTTTTTTCGTGGATAAACTTGACACCAACAAAATACTCAATCTTTTAAATAGTATATATATATATATTTAAAAACCAAATTTTAGGCACATTTTTTAAGAATGTCAGCTTTACAGAAACCATGACTACATCTCAATTTGGGAATTCATGAGAGTTTAATAAAAATTAATTGAATTGTCATGGAAAGGCTGAAGCTAGACAAAATAGAAAATGTTACTTCCCCATAGACCATCACAGGTTTGTTTGCTGTATTGTGATCCTAGCAAACACCTTTTTAAAAATCACTGAAAGGAGTCCTTGGCTATGAGCCCTGCGGCTCTCATTAGAATGGATCTCCCCCAATGACACACCTGGTACCTGATATCTGCAGCAAGTACAAAGGCCAAACCCTGCAAACCTTCACTGAGTGCAGAATCTGGTCCACGCATGGTAGCGAGCAATAATGAGGTGGGCTGCCGAACCATAATTGCAGGTCACTGAGAGGTGTCTGTGAAGCCTCTATAGCTTCCAGCAGGACACTTGTCATTGCTCATACTTAGGTCATCATGATTCATCAACTTGAGGATCATCAGATTCCCAAAGCCAAAGATTTTACATATTCTGAGTTTTTGTGAGAGGTACTGTCATTTACTTTGTCTTAATAACCCTTTACATTTTGATGGAGCTGGTTAATCTGATATGGCAGCATGTGAATTTTTCAGCTTCTGAAGAGTGTGTTAATTAAATACTCTTAACAGCCTGGAAAATATTGATGTATTCATCACTCTCTTCTCAACTAGAGAGAGAGCTGAAAGAGGAGGGTCAATGTCTTGATTACATTCTCCCCCAACCTAGAATACTGCCTTGATAGGAAATAAGAGCTGATGGAAAAGAGGCAAAGATGCAGAGAAGTCATGGGATTACATAACTGTTAGCCTTTCACTTGAAAAAAAGTATTGAACACTTACTGGGCTCAAATGTTGGGAACACAGAGACCACAATTCCTCCAGAACTTCGCTTTCTATCAAACCTGCATCATGATTTTACATCTGGATGAGGAAATAACTGTTCCAAATGAAGTATCAGATATATAGGGCCGTCTCAACAACTGACTATTCCATTTCTCTTACTTCTATATTTAATGCTATATATATCTAGTACCAAAAGAGTATGCATGTGGCCCTAGTTTTGTATCAACAAAATCTAAAGATGAGCCTAAACAATCCCATTCTCAGCAGTTGAAAGAATTTTGGGGTCATACTCTGCATTTTACCAGGTTTTAGGGGAGACATTTAAAAGGAATTTGACTTTTGTCCTCTAAAGATCTCTAAAGCAGGCCAGACATGGTGGCTCATGCCTGTAATCCCAGCACTTTGGAAGGCCAATGTCAGAGGCTTGCTTGAGGAAGACCAGCCTGGGCAACATGGCAAGACCTCATCTCTACAAAAAAATTTCAAAAGTTAGCCAGGCCTAGTAGCGCACATCTATAGTCCTGGCTACTCAGGAGACTGAGGCAGGAGGATCTCTTGAGCCCAGGAGTTTGAGGCTGCAGTTAGCCATGTCTGCATCAGTGCACTCCAGCCTGAGTGACAGAGTGAGACCCAGTCTCAAAATAAATAAATAAATACATAAAATAAATAAATAAATAAAACAACTCTAAAACCAATTCCTATTATATTACTTATCATGTTGTTTTCATTAATTTGCACATAGCTCCAGCTCCTCTACTCAGCTACCTATTCCTTTAGGTAACGGGTGTGTTCATGTTTTTGTCCTTGTTTCTAATACAATGACGGGCATATAAAAGTGCTTAATAAAGTTGTTGATGTAGAACAACAATAAATGTAGAAAAACAGTGGTCTTGATGTATAAGAAACGATTGTTCATACTTTGAGAGGTTATGGTTTAAATTATAGAAGAGAAAATTCAAATGAAGAGAAAGTAAATGGCATCAAAGAAGTGAATTTAAAATACTTTTTACACATCCTGGGAACAAATGCAAAAGAGCACTGTGCTGCATGAGAGAAAATAGGAACTCTGGGCTTCCCTTCGTAGTTCTTCATCTTCCACTATGCAAGCCTGGGCTTTTTCACACAGTAATTTTATGGTCCTAAGAGCCGCAAAACGATCATCCTCAATGTGCAAACACTTTTGAAGTCTCTGCAACCATCATATTTGCTACTGTCCCATTAGCCAAAAAAGTCTTACAGCCAAGCCCAGAGTGAGTTTAGGAGCATACTCGCTAAAGGCATGGATACAGGGAAACAAACACATTGGGACCCCAGCTGCAATCCATTTACCACAGAAGGGTAAGGATTCCCAATAATATCAGCCTCTGCTAATTCCATATCCTGTGGTTCCAGGTGTGCAAAAAATAAAACCTCGATATAACTGCATGCATACATGCACACACACACACACACACACACAGATCTAGAAAATACACAAAAATGCATTAATAATGCTTAATATATGCTTCTGTATTTTAAAAAACATTTAAATGTTTTTTTGTATTGCATATGTATTTTGTTATTCAGCAAAAGCATCTGGAAAGTAATAAAATGTGATTATGGATGAGGTTTCACCTTTTGTGCTTTTTATATTTCTTCTGTATTCTCCATGTTTTCTATAAAGCATATGCACCCTTTTATAATCAGTCAAATGTGTGTGTGTGTGTGTGTGTGTGTGTGTGTGTGTGTGTGTGTGTGAACTACACTTTAAAAATCATAGGAGCTAGGCCACTGGAGTACTTCTCCACCTAGTTTTTCTTTATTATGACACCAGGAAGAAACAGCTGAAAAGTTGAGTTGATATCAAATTCTAAACAAAATTTTTTTACTCCAGCTACAAACTTTGTTTTGAAGTGTACAGCTGTCACTCGTTGCCTGCTTGGTTTCCTTTCAGACGCCCTGCTGGTATTGAAGAGGAGTCGCTTTTATTTATCTGGTCAGAAGGAGCCCTTGAATTTACGGATGAAGGAGACACCCTGAAACCTTTCACGCTCTATGAATATCGGGTCAGAGCCTGTAACTCCAAGGGTTCTGTGGAGAGTTTGTGGTCATTAACACGAACTCTGGAAGCCCCACCTCAAGATTTTCCAGCTCCTTGGGCTCAAGTCACCAGTGCTCATTCAGTTCTGTTGAATTGGACAAAGCCAGAATCTCCCAATGGCATTATCTCCCATTACTGTGTGGTCTACCAGGAGAAACCCAACGATCCAACATTTAACAGCCCTACCGTGCATGCTTTCACAGTGATGGTAAGACCCTTGAAAAAATAACAGACATGTGGATTATCTGGTTAATATGTTGAAATTAATTTTCTTATCTAACTTCTCATTTTTCTTCACTTAGGGCTTAAATATATGAACATCTTTTACATGTGAAAAGTTGCAATGTAGTCATGGGGATAAGATACTGAACTGAGTATGAGGAGTTTTGGGGACCAGTTTGTAGACCACAACTAATTTTGATTACCTTAAAACCAATAAATACATTTTATTTATTCATAAAATTACCGATTTCCATTTTCTATATTTACTAAATGGGAATAATTTTGTTTTGAGACAGGCTTTCATTCTGCCACCCAGACTGGAGTGCAGTGGCGTGGTCTCAGCTCACCGCAGCCTCTGCCTCCTGGGTTCAAGCAATTCTCCTGCCTCAGCCTGCTGAGTAGCTGGGATTACAGGTGCCCACCACTGCCCAACTAATTTTTGTATTTTTAGTAGTGAGGGGGTTTCGCCATGTTGGCCAGGCTAGTCTTGAACTCCTGACCTCAAGTGATCTGCCTGCCTCAGCCTCCCAAAGTTCTGGGATTACAGGGCATGAGCCACCACACCTGGCCTAAATGGGAATAATTTAGTTTCTTGATTTCCATTTTTCATATATACTAACTGGGAATAATGTAATGCTTTCCTCCATACCTCATAGAGATCAGGTTCAGATGAAATTACATAGAATATTTAATTTTCTACTTCCCCAACAAGCTAGTAATATATATAGCTATATATATACACATATATGTAGTATGTGTATATATGTATGTGTATGTATGTGTGTATGTATATATGTATGTGTGTGTATATACATATATATATTTAAACATACACACACACACACACACACATAAAAATTGCATGCACTAGAGCTTCCTGATGATTTTTTTCAGGGATGGCCTCCTCTGGCCCATAAAACAACTTAACTCAGTTCACCTGATCAGCTAGTAGCTCCTGAGTGCTTTCTTTATGTACAGCATAGCCTCATGGTCTATGGGAGATACAGAAACAGGATGGTCCTTGTCGCAGGGAGTGTTCTGTGTTATATTGCAGAGATTTAATTGCACGTAAGGGGAAAAGAAGAAGAAGTGGTTGAGTACAGCCTATAATGTCCACTACACTGGGACTTAGATTCCAAACTCCACTATCTACTAGCTTTAAACCACAGCACAAGAGAGAGTAACATCATATACCAAGTGTCAGGCAAGAAGTGCTCTGGGAGATGAGCTCTCAAACTGAAGATGCTTCATGGATAAGATTAAATTTTGTGGTCTTGGGAGTTAAATACAAATATGTGCCGAGACCTTATTAAATATGGAAAACCCTCAATAAGAACAAATAAGCAGACAAACTAAAGCATTCTTTTTAAAAAAAACAACAAAACTATGCTTCTATGCTTTAAATCCGGGAAGGCCAATTTATATGAAGGTCATCTTATGGAGTATAACATTTATCAAAATATTTAAATTACAGTGAGCAAATATATTTTCAGAAAACTCCAGAAGAGCCTTTTTGAATTAATAGTTTAAAGTACAATGTTTTCCCACTGTCCTCATGTTTAATTTTCTCATATGACTAAAAAATAAGCAATATGTAAATGAAAAGATAATTGTTTTCATTTTTACCTGTTTCAGAATTAGTACTATATTTTTATTAGATAGTAAATTATATACTAGAGTCTTTTATATTACATCTTCTAGTTCCTATATGATAAGCACTAGAAGCAGTGTTCTTAAAGTGTAAAAGGTATTTTTTAGTGGATATGTGATCCAGGAGGAAGTTGGTTACTTCCCACCATATCCTTCAAACTCATGTTCCAAACTTTCACCCTTAAAGTAAAATGTTTATGAATATACTGAAACACCCTTGTTCATAGCTTTCTGAATGAGGCACCTTAATTTAAATATGCTTTTATTGAAGGCACCGGGATTACAGTGATTAAACCTCTGATCTTTTAAAATACAACTTTCAGGGGTATGAGTCTAATAATCATTTAGTCTCCTGAAACACTTCTGTTGGAATTCCCTTGTGGAATATCTTGTAAGTCATCCCTTCATAACCAGCTTCATTTTAAAACACAAGATTTAAAGTATGTGATGAATCCATGAACTCTGTCCTTTATTTAATCTTCTAGGCTGTATTTTTATCACACTAAAAAGCTTCTGAAAAAGAGGCAAGCCTGTGACCCCAAGCTTTAAGTGGCACAGGGCTCTTTGCACATGGGCCCTCCCTGACGTGGCTTTCATTTTGACAGTCCAGTACTGGTGCAGTCTTCTGTTTTTTCCAAAGATTTTTTTTTCCTTGCAATGTCGAATAGAATATCCAGAATAATTTTAAAAACAATACTTCTGTGTCCTATTTTTGAATGTGTATGTGTATATTCAAAGTGGTCTCCCAAAATCAAAATCTTTGGCTCTCAGAATTCCAAGAGTAGGCTTCAGTAGATTCACTAAGAAAAGTCCCACCTGATCTTTTCAAGCAAACAAGGACATCTTCCACAAAGCAGTCTGGGCACGTGTTCAGACCTTCTGGCCACTGGACCACATTTTCAGGGCATCAGGGCCATTATGATTCTTTATGATATGACACCTTTGAAAGAAGTCATCCGGAAAATGAACTAGTGTTTTTGTATTTCACTTATTCCCACAGTCCCTGTGTAGGGGATTGTGTTCAATATGTTTGTTTAAAAGATATCTAGGCCGGGCACAGTGGCTCATGCCTGTGACCCCAGCACTTTGGGAGACTGAGGCGGGCAGATCACAAGGTCAAGAGTTCGAGATCAGCCTGGCCAACATGGTGAAATATTGTCTGTATTAAAAACACTATTTTTAGTATTTTTACTATTTGGGAGGCTGAGGCAGGAGAATTGCTTGAACCCAGGAGGGCAAGGTTGCAGTGAGCCAAGATCCTGCCACTGCACTCCAGCCTGGGAAACAGAGCAAGACTGCATTTCAAAAAACTGTAAAGGAAGTTCTATTACTTATCCAATGTTCTATACTCCTCACCATCACAGAAGAATGTTTCTTTTATCTCAGACAAATCCTTCCTCCTATAATTTAAGTCTACCTCCCTTTGTTCAGAGCAGCATGGCTTCTCCATAGTAGCACAATGGGCCTTCAGGGTCCAACAAATTATTGACAATTCCATCTGATTTGGCAAATAGTCATTGAGTACTATATTCAATATGTCAATATTTAATACCAAACTTAACTATGTTGTTGAAGTCTACTATGAGACTTGGCCCTTGAGCAGAGCAGAGACTGTGAGGAAAAATGAGTGATTAGTTCTGAGGCACAGGCTGTTACTGTTGGGCATTCTGGGTTTTTAAGCTTCTTGCAGATGCGTTTCTGCTGCCCATGTTTAGAAGACCCCATTTCATTTTCATTTTTGTATAAACTTAATGGGTCCAAGTGAAGTTTTTCTACCTGGATATATTGTATAGTGGTGAAATCTGGGCTTTTAGTGTAACCATTGCACAAATAATATACATCATACCCATCAGGTCATTTATCCCTCACCCCGCTCCCTCCCTCCCTCCCACCCTTCCAAGCCTCCAGTGTCTATTATTCCACACCCTATGTCCACGTGTACACATTATGTAGTCCTACTTATAAGTGAGGACATGCAGTATTTGACTTTCTGTGTCTGAGTTATTTCATGAGGATAATGGCCTATAGTTCTATCCATGTTGCTGCAAAAGACATGATTTCATTATCTTTTATGGCTGAGTAGTATTCTACAGTGTGTATGTGTGTGTGTGTGTGTATGCGTGTATATATTCCTATATATAATTATATTATATGGTATGTAAAATTATTCCTATTTAGTAAATATGGAAAATGGAAATGGAAATCAGGAGATATCTATATATATATATGTATATCACACTCTCTTTATGCAATCATCCATTGATGAACCCTTAGGTTGGTTCAATACCTTTGCTGTTGTGAATAGTGCTGTAATAAACATACAAATGCAGATATCTTTTTTAATATAATGATTTATTTTCCTCTGGGTAGATGCCCAGCAGTGAGATTGCTGGATTGAAGGGTAATTCTACTTTGAGTTCTTTGAGAAATCTCTATATTGTTGTCCATAGGGGTTGTAGAAGACTCCATTTTAAATCACTTTCCAAGTACTTTCCTAGATGTACTTACGATTTATCTAATTTCCGCAGCAGCTAAACAACTTTACTGTCTTCTTTCCTTTCTGTGCCTGCTGTAGGAAATTTTTCAAGTTTTTGTTTATTGGCCACTCTGGCTAAAATTCTTCAGGGCAAAGGAACTACAGTGCCTTATCCATTAATGAGGCACAGAGTCCGTCCCCACAATTGCAGGATTGTAATTCAGTCCACAGACTCTCAAGAGGTACTGCTAATGCAATTAGCATTAGCTAATGCATTAGTCCCTTGTTTATTAAGATCTCATCTCTGCCCAAGAGGCCACCAATAAATTGCCCATGCTGTGGTGCCATCACTAGCTTGCCCCAAGGTCCCCCTAGAGTTGTTTATAGACAGGTGGATGTTGCTGAGAGAGCCACATAAGACAGGTGCAATGGAGGCATGAATTCTGCTTGTGGTGGCAGTGGATGGAGAACTGGCAGTGGGGGCCCTCCATGGGGGTGAGAAGCGTATGTGTTGGCAGGAACAACAGCAGCGGCAGCAGCAGCAGAGGCAGCAGGAGCAGAGAAATGGAAAGAGTGTGGGTTTTAATGCATCACTAGCTGCTCTCCCAACCTCATGGAAAGTTCACCTCCCTACTCATCTCTATGTAGGTCTTTCTGAGGAAGAAAGAGGGAGATCAAGATTCTTGGGGTCTCTTTAGACCAATACCTTCCATTATTGAAAACAGCGTTAGTTAGAAGGCCTTAAACTCCCTTCCCAATTAGCTCTGTGATGAATTGTGCGGTGTCAGGAAAGAAACTGTATTTAGCCTTGCTTGGCATGCAGGAGTTCCATGGTGGTATTTACAGGGAACACTCCTGGCAAGGTTGACGATATTGCTACCACCATTTGGGTTTGTTTGCTTTTTCTCACTGGCACCTGCCATTGTGCTGGCAGAAATAAATCTGAGAATTTGGGATTTTAAAGAAAAAGTGGTTTACCTATTATCTGTCTCCTAACTATATCCTTGCTTGTTACACGGGGTTATAAAACGTCAAGTCCAGATCATGCATTTGCCCAGTATTCTGAAAGATAAATGGTGCTGCACTCTGTGTAGAATCAAGCATAAGGTGCTGAGAAATAAGCAAATTATATGGGTCACTAAAAATTGGCTTCCAATCTGGGAATAAAATCCAGAATTACTAACTCTAGTTTCTAGATTCTAGCTGCCAGGCTTCCTTTCCCAATGTCAGGGAGGAGGTAGTCAAAATTTCCTCAAGGGTTTGTTTCCTAGATCTTTATCATTAAGTAGATATGTGGCAAAAATAATAATAATAAAAAAATAGATATTTCACGATTGCCATGTTATGAAGAGTGTGTGAGTAAATTGATAAATTTATCTTTAATCCCATTTTCATTTTGGCTTAGATAACATAAAATATTACTGCTCTTTACATATGATCTTAAATTAGTTGCAGCTCTTTTTAATTTGATGATTCTTAGCCTTTTCTCCCCAGACACATTTATTAGACAACAGAAATACTCTGGGTGATGTAGTTTTCCAAAAGGACTCCTTTGGTGACTATCTTTCTAATGTGAAGACAAATTTGGTAATAAAAATAATTACCATATTTCCTGTGTCGGTTCTATAAACTGAGATTTTCACATTTTATAATAAGAAATACCTGTGTCATTCTTTTATATAAAAGATACAAAACATGGATGAGTAAATATCACACAAAACAATGAATATTTGTTGGCATAACCCTTTTTTTTTTTTTTTAAGAGACAGGGTCTTGCTCTGTCACACAGGCTGCCATGCAGTGACACCATCATAGCTCACTGCAGCCTTGATGTCCTGCACTCAAGTGCTCCACCCCGCTCAGCCTCCCAAGTAGCTGGGACTACAGGTGCATGCCACCATGCCCAGCTAATTTCTTTTAATTTTTTGGTAGAGATTGTGTCTCACTAAATTGCCCCAGCTGGTCTCAAATTCCTGGCCTCAAGAGATCCTCCCACTGTGGCATCCCAAAGTGTTGGAATTATAGGCTTGAGCCACTGCCCATGGCAAAACTTTTTAGTTGTGATGGTATTTGGGGTTTAATATTAATTTTTCATTTACTTGCCTTACATAATCTTTAGCCCTTTTGTCTAATTTGGGCTAGACAAATTAGACTTTCAGACAAACATGTATTTGTCTGAAATTCATAAATACGTATCAAGAATCTACCTTTTGCTCAACATTATTAGGGATGAAAACCATGTAAGTCTTTTTGAATTTTATGTAATTACTTCTTTGAAAGGGCCATATTTTTCTCCAACCACTTTATCCCAGCAAGCTCCATCAGGACTCCCTTGCTCACCCATCAGTAACATCTAAGGCAGGTTCCGTGTTTTTCCAGTCACTTTTCAGTTACAAAGATCAGTGTAACTGGTGATCAAGACTGATTTCAGGTGTTTTTTAAAAACTTCAGTCTAGACCAGGGGCAATGGCTCATGCCTGTAATCTCAGCACTTTGGGAGGCCAAGGTGGGTGGATTACCTGAGGTCAGGCATTCAAGACCAGCCTGGCCAACGTGTTGAAATCTTGTCTCTAATAAAAATACAAAAATTAGCCAGGCATGGTGGCTGGCGCCTGTAATTCCAGCTACTCGGGAGGCTGAGGCAGGGGAATTGCTTGAACCCAGGAGGCAGACTTTGCAGAGAGTCAAGATTGCACCATTACACTCCAGCCTGGGTGACAGAGCAAGACTCTGTCTCAAACAACAACAACAACAACAAAAATTCCAGTCTAAATTAAAACCTGATTTGTTCTTAAGGATCTACAGTGGGAAAAGAGAGCATGGTCATTTTCCTCTTTCTTCAGTTCCCTCTTCTTCTCTTATTTATTTCCCCCAGGATAATGGCATAAAAAGAAAGAATTAGGCAAAAAGGAACAGAGCTTTACTCAACAACATTGCTGTAATTAATCTTCTATTAATTTTGAGGGAGCAGATGCCTCATGGTGGGTTATATAGGGGTCCCCATAGGAAATTCTATGCCTCATAGTCCACTGATGTAGGCAATACACTCTCTGGCTAATTTCTTACTATTTGTTATTATCCAAGAGGTCCACTCTACAACCTTTTTGGCCTCTGGGGGCCCCTCTCCCAAGCAGGCATTACACTCTCTGACTAATTTCTTACTATTTGTTATTGTCCAAGAGGTTCACCCTACAACCTTTTTTGCCTCTGGGGGTCCCTCTCCCAAGCAAGCAATATACTCTCTGACTAATTTCTTACTATTTGTTATTGTCCAAGAGATCTACCCTACAACCTTTTTGGCCTCTGGGGGCCCCTCTCCCAAGCAGGCAGCCAATATCAAGTCCTATCATGTTGACAAAACTCATTCCTTTCTTGGCACCCACTAGCACTGCAGAAAACTGTGGTTCCACCAAATAATGAAGGTACAGCTTGTCCAGTACTACATTCTCTGCTTGACCTATCATGCTGGATGAGACCTAGCCAGTCTCCCAACTTTGGAATTCATTGACTAAGACACAGGTTTTAGCTTAGGTGTTAGCCTATTATCCCAAAACTATGGGATCACTTAAGGATTACAGAAGACCCTTTCCACTCTAGTCATTGCATCAAAATTGTCCTATGAGTTTCATCAGTGCAATAGGAAGTCTCTTGCCAAGACCAGACTGTGCATCTCACTTTTCTTGCAACACCCCCAGTTTCTTCAAGAGCTTCTCTTGGATATTCCTTGTATGCCTTGAAAGGGGAATGTGGAGAAATCCCATTGCCTCCCTGAAGTGGGAAGGATATAACCAAAGCCTCTTTATTCTCCATTGAATCCCCTTCTTTATTTTTTTTTAAAGAACGTGGGTCTTCTCATATAGGTTGTCTACATAGATCTTCATAGGAAGATGGAGCTGTTTTTTCCATAAGTCCTGCAGTGATACATCTAGCTGTTCCAGTGGAGTTACTTACCACCTATTTTTCTAAAGTATACTCATTATTCTCCAATACAGTTCTATGTCACATCCTGTTGTATAACTAAATGGACCTATTCTCTTTCTAGTTGCTCAAGCCAGATCATTTTTGAGTCCTCCCTCTTCCTTACTTCCATATCAATTCTTCACTGAGTACTATTGATTCTATTTCCATACCATATCTTAAATCCTTCCACTTGAAGACAACATTAAGATCTTCACACACGTTAATCCCTCCTCCTGGAATGATGGCTCATTCTATAATTCATCTGTCCTCATTCTTACTCGTCAAGTCTGAACTAAAATGTTATTTATCTCATAGGGCTGCTGCAATGACTAATAAATTAATGCATATGCAAAGTACCATAAATGGCAATATAAATAGACTATAAACCTTTAGCAGTCCTTCTATTTGAAAAAACAGAGACTAGAATAAATTAGCAGATGTAGATAAGGTTCTGGTCTGTCTAGGCAACTGTACTAATTTGGTCATGAGTGAAAAATCTTATGTTTTATGCATTTTAAGTGTTCCTCACCTTGCAACAAAACTCTGAGCTTGCAAATTTACATGTTTCCTGATACCACATTGTCAATTTCCACGTAATTTTCCAAATACTGGATTAGGTTCTATTTCCTTTCTAAACTACCTGAAGCAAGAGCATGCCTTTTTTTTTTTTTTTTTTTTTTTTTTTTTTTTTTTTTTTTGTCTCCTGAGATTTATTACAGTCTTATCCCTGGCCCCTCTGCCCCAACAGCATCACATACCTGCCAGTATAAGAGCCCTCCTCAGGAGATTTCCACCCCATATGTAGTTCTGTTTACCTGCCATGACACTCTTAGGACCCTGCCCTTTCCCTTAGATCTGGGATTATATCAGCAGAACATGATGAGGTATTTTAGTCACACACACACACACACACGCGCACACACACACACTCACACTTCTCAAATCACACAAATGGATTATGCCAAATTGGCATCTACCTACTCCCCCTATGCCAAATAGTAGTTCATCAGTACATGAGGGACAGTTAGTTGGTGGGGAGACTGTTTGACCTGTGGGTCAAGTATGTTGCTATTTTCTGGCCTTTAACCAACTTGTAAGAAAACTCTCTTCAGACACCTAAGACTCCCGTGGAGCCTTGTCAAAAATGTGTGTGAAAGTAAAATGAACTAGTCCACATACTAACAGGCCCAGGCCATAAATTCAGAATACATGCCATTTAGCAGAGACAGCAAGCTGTAAATGGCAGTGAAGGGCAGAAGTTAATTGAACTACTCTGCTCTTGTCACAAATGGAAAGTAGCCACTACCTGAGACAAGATGGCTGCCCCCGAAGTACCCTATTACAGCCAAGAGATCATATCCTTAGCTCTGCAAGGGCTTATGGGTGAGGGGGAAATCATACACAGATGACCAATTTTTTTATGGTTCACAGCCGATCAAAGTGAAATTCAGCAGCTGTTCAGGACAAGTGACCACTGTAACGGCCGTAATATAACCTACTAAATAGAGAGGGAATTGCATTAGAGCAAGAGGTTAGCTGTGATTATCGGCAGGTGAGTGCTTTATTGAAGTTGAAAGACCATTAACATTGATAGAGTAATTATTTCAACTTGAAAGTAATTACCTTGATGGGTGATAACTTCTCTAGTGTTCCCAGATTTGATTGGGCCAAACAATTGTGAGCTCCTGAAGCCTAGAAAAATATTACAACAATACTGTGATTTTTAAATTACTGAAACCACTGTTGGAATATTCTAATTATGCCGAACAGTGAAAAGATTTTGCCTTACACAAGCTAGTGACCTCTCATGTAGAGAGAGACATTTGCTTTTTAATCCAAATGCAATGACCCACACCCACTACCTGTGAATACATATGTGATGGGTTTGCAAATGAATCTTTTTATCTCGATATAATTTTTAAGGTGAAACATCTTGTTAGTGCTGTGCCCATACTAAGCTAGAACTGCTGGCATTTTTGATCATATCTATGGACTGGAAGGCTCCAGAATGGCAACTATCTTCTATCTTTGTCACAGAGGGTTTATATTTGCATAAATTAAATATTTTGCTAATGACTACACACAAATTAGGATTTCTGGATGCCACGTATTTTGGATCCCAAATTTCAGATATTATCTAGTTACATAATTCAGTTGTTTCGATAACTTTCTCGCCTGATGTTATGCAGCTCCACTACAAACACTCCATTGTCAGGGTATTTTCTGTTTACCTACACTGGACATCAGCAAACAAAATTAAAGTTGAAAACCTGGGCTATTGCTTCTCTGTAGTCTCATAAATATATGAAAATTGCAAGTTATTTTCAATTGAAGACCAAGACACATCAAATCTAATTCAGTAATCAAGACCAAGAAATACCGGGCCCTTCCATTAATCAGTTTTTCACCAAATTTCTCTTTTGAGAATCTACTTGGTCCAGAAGCTGTAACAGATACAAACAAATGAGAAATAGACTTTTCTCTCTGAAATTCGTCGTGTATTTGGAGAAACAATAAGAAAAGAGACAAATTACAATGTAATAAGCAATCATTTTGTCAGGCATGGTATTGATTGTACTTATAAATAGTTAAAAGGACCTAGGAGGACTCTAGCACATACTCTTGATTCCAAACCCAGCACTCATTCTGTGGAACCACAAACCATTGACAGAACAAACACAGGCATCATGATTCTTAGTCATGTTGTCAGAAAAGATGAATGTGACCTCACCTTAACGTTCCTGGATGATTCCGTAGACCTTTCTGTCATCTTGGCAGGGTTTGATCAGACGATCAGCCAATGAATGACTATCTTTTTGGCAGCACTTCCCAGGAGTTTTTTCTAATCAAAATCTCAGACTCTCCTAGGGACAAAACAGGTTTCTACTTGTTGTCTAGGAGCCAATAAGGAATGTTTTACCAAGCAGTTAATGGGTTTCCTTCATCTCCCCATCTCGGCTCTGAATTCCTCTCCATAGACAAAGTCGTTGGGTCTCTCTTTCAGAAATTACTGTAGGGTAGTAATCTCTGCCAAGCCCAAAGGCATTTGCCAACTGAAAAGTAATATAACTGGCTTGAATTTGGTAAAAGAGCGAAGGTTTGAGACAAAAACATACCACTTGGTAAAGTGATAAAAATTTATGAATTGAATTGTAAATCTTGCCATTAAGCCAACCAAAGAGTAGCGAAATCTGACCAATCTGACAGCACATCAGAGTTCTTAGCACAGCAGGCTCACCGTGTGTCATATACAGCCAGGCTAAAGATTGTATTAAGGACCCCCTTAGGTACTCTGAATTTAAAATAAGTGTAATAACTCATTTTTAAACATTTTATATGATACTTGAATTATTAAATATTCACATTACAAAATCAGAGAGTTTTAATCCATTCAAGAGTGCGTTGTCTAACACTGAAAGATAATGGTCATGTCTAGATAGTAAAATTACAGTATATTTTTAACAGATGTAAATGTTACTTTTTGACAAGACACAAGTAATGAATTTTATCGTACA